>NC_072827.1:31827033-32127033 GCF_027744805.1 Dunckerocampus dactyliophorus
CAAGGGGACGAGATTCTGTAAACGTGACAAGTAAAATGAAGGAAGCAATAAAGAAGATAGAACAATGGTGGTATGACTGGGGATTTAAGCTATCACCCAATAAAACATGTTACATGACGATTACCAGGAAAAAAGGCATAAAAAATCAGAACCTGATGCTGTATGGACAAAACATTGCAAAAGTAGACAATCTGAAATACCTTGGTATGTGGCTAGATCAGAAAGGCACATGGAAGACCCATGTGGAAAAGGTAGAAGAGAAATGTAAGAAGATTATAAACTTAATGAGAGCTGTTACAGGTAAGGAGTGGGGAGCAGATAAACAATCACTAATGTATATACGTATATAGAGCTTTGATGAGAGCAAATATAGATTATGGAAGTTTTGTAAATGGAGCTGCAGCTAAAACACATTTAAGGAAAATAGAAATATTCCCAAAGCATTTAGGATAAGTACAGGTGCAATCACATCAACACCAATGAAAGCAATGCAGGTTGAGTTAGGAGAAGTAGCGTATGACCTGAGAAGAGATCAACTTATGTTGACATACTGGAGTAGACTTAAAGGATGTAGGCATGGACATCTGGCCAAGGATGTGATGGAGGACTGTTGGGAGTATAATGCAACCAAAAGTAATAGCTTTGGGTGGGTAATTAAAGATAAAATAGATAAATATAACATAACAAATATACATATTAATAATTCTACACCCATAAGCAATATTCTTATCTGGCTATTTCCAAAACCTGTAGTAGATGTATATACAACAGAGTTAAAAAATAAATGGAAAGATAGTGAAAAAGGACATAAAGCAAGTCAATATATTAGAAACAAATATTACAGTTATTTAGATATTTCTACAGATGGATGAAAAAGCGAAGAAGGGAAGGTGGGGATTGGAATCTATGGACCACCAATGAACTATAGCATCATTAAAAGATTACCAGACCAGCTCTCGGTTTATACAGCAGACATGATGGCAATGATTATTGGCCTGCAATGGATAGAGGAAATAAAAGCAGATAGAGGGGTATGCTGTGTGGACTCTCTGGCAGCCTTATACAGTATAAAAGATATGGAATCAAGTGGGGAGGATTTACTATTAGAAATACATCAAAGCCTGTTCCAGTGACGCATGTTCAAAATAGAAATAAGATTCTGCTGGGTACCTGCACATGTAGGGGTGGAAGGGAACGAGGTGGCAGATAAAATGGCTAAAATGGGGATTAGAAGAAATGAAATTATAAATGTACCTGCTGGTAAAGGCAAAGTTAAGGCAATAATCAAAAAACAAATGATGGAGAAATGGCAAAATAGGTGGGATGAGGGGAGTAGCGGGAGAAAGAGGAAATAGTGTTAACTAGGATGAGGTTCAATCACACCGGGTTCAATGACAAGATGTTTTTGGTAGGGAAATGTAAATCAAAAGTATGTATGTATGTATGCAAAAGTATAGAGGACGTAGAACACATAGTACTGCACTGCAAGAGATATAGGGAAGTTAAAGTTAAGGAAAAGGATTAATAAGATGGGAAGGGAATGGAGCATTGAGGGTATTTTAGGAACAGGTGGGGAGGGGGTTAGAGATATACAGAGGGCAGCGATAGAATATTTGAAGGACACGGGATTATATAATAGAATATAGAAAATTATTAGAATATTTTATCATATGTATTATTATTAGGATTATTATTATTAGTAGTATAAGTAGTCTCCTCACTATCTAAGTTAGCATAAAGTAAGATACTGTATATGGCCCATGTTACATACTCTGGTACAGTAGGTGGCGGTATGCACCTTTTAAAGTCATGGTTGCAACCCGCCATTAAACTAAAAGAAGAAGAAGAAGAAGCTCTCCTTGTGTTGTTTTGTTGAAACAAGTGAAAACATGGTGCAGACGTGTTGTGTTATTAACTGCCACAATCGTTCACGCGATCGCTCCGGGGATAAAAAGGATGGGGTGACATTTTTCCCATTTCCAACGTGGAAGCAAAGCCAAGGAGCTGTGATCTGTGAGCTAACGAAGAGACGCCGAATGGCCTGGATAGCAGCCGTGAGACGACCACACATCACTTTCGACGCCATCACCCGACACATGTTGGTGTGTTCACGGCATTTTCACACTGGTAAGTTTGAATCAAAGCGTGCGTTTTGCTCCTTCACGCCTCGCATTCAGTAGGCCGCTAGCGTTAGCCAAGCTAGCTGAGGGCAGCAAACAAAGTCAAGTACCGTGTTTTGGGGAATAAAACTCGTTGTGGTTTGTAGGATCAAGAATGAATGAAAGAACCGTGATCGATGTACACATTTGTAAAAGGCATCATGGGAGTGTGTGCTTTTAGGGAGACCAGCTTATGAAATGGATGAAAGCCATCCAGACTGGGCACCCTCATTGCATCTCGGACACACGGAGGTGGAAGCTGCAGATAAGAGACTACACATAACATTGTACGAGGAGGAACTTTCTCCAACAAGAGAGGAGAACGAGCGGCTACGACAGCAACTGGAAGCTGTTTGCAAAACTCGAGTTGTGCTCCACGTTGAAGGTATGCTTAACGTTCACTACTTCTTAGTTTAAACACCAGGTGGAGCTATTGTCTTGACCAAAGCAGAGTCTCCACAAGGAAAGCTGTCACAGAATAACAATTGTTCAGTGGAACCGTAAGTGGTGAAGCAAAGAGACGGTAGATTGCAAGTGAGAGCTATGTGTGGATATTCTTCCTTGGGGCTGAATCAGTCAACGAATCAGTACGGCGACATCGTTAGAGGGGCTTAGCTTGGCACGGAGCTAATTAGCTGAGCTAACCATAGGCTACGTTCACATTGCAGGTCAAGTCCGATTTCTTTTGCTCAAATGTAACCTGCATCTTACTTTTTCAAAAGCGAGCCATGCGTCGCTCGTGTGTAGATATAAATCCCACGTGTCCGATGCTACTGCAGTCTGAAGGGTCAGGTCTCATAAATCTGACCTACAGTATATGTCATGGAAAGGCGTGTTTTGCTGAGAGTTGGCGAAAGGTACTCACAGGCGTAGGCAAAAGTTCTTCTTGTAACCCGAAAGTGTTTTTAAAGTCTGTTGGTGACGCAGCTCCCATCCATGTCCCAGCACTCCTGCCTCCGACATCCACCCACGCGCTCCTCGGCACACGCGTCGCAGCAAGCCCCCGAGAACTGCCAAATTCGGCCAAATTCTTGCCCTCTTCCTCCTTAAGCCCCCTCCACAAATAATACGGTTAAGCAAATGTTGACACCGGTTGCACAAAAGTGTTGAAACTGCCACACGCACACCACCAAGGAGGTGCAGCGAAAGTGGCTCCACAAACCAGGCTTTGTGCTCAAATTACTGATCTGTATTATATATCTGGATAGCTCATTGGTCAATGACTTGTGAAGCCATATTGCCACTCCCAAGAAACGCTTGTCGGACAATGACTTATGTGAGAACTTGTGAGTTGTTAAGTGTGTTGTTAGTTTGTTAGCCACTCACACTAAATGCAAGGTTAGTCTTCACACTAACCTCGCACAACAGGTGTGCTTGAGCTTAGTCATAAGGACTCGTATGATCATTTTTAAACATTCTGTGGATATCATACCATACCTGAGTCATAAGGGCTTTACACGGGGGGCCGTGGGGGATATGGAAACAAACAACCACCACTAGACTACTAAATCATTTGCGGTTGCTTGCAAATATAAAAAAATACGTTTTTTTTTGTTTACCCGAATTTCAAATGAAACCCACATGGAGACAATGTTTATATATTATTACATATTATATCACATATTATTCCTGTGGTTTTTGTTCAAAATATATTTCTATATCAGAAAAGAGCTTATTTCTATTTCATAACACAAACAAAAAAATCAGCAAAATGTGAAATGATTTTAAAACTTGTCTCTTTTATGATTCATATTTTGTACAGACGAGAGCATAGTGAATTGTATGAAAGTAAGAATAAAAAGTAAAGGATCATGACCATGGATTTTAGTGGAAAAAAGGGATGGGATATGCAGTTCAAATGAAAATCTCTTTCTAGAGGAGTAAAACTATCATTGCTATAGGGGAGTGCTGAGCCAGGGTGCACAGTACAATTTTGTCCCAAAGGCAATGAGAATTGGAAGGGAAAAAGTACATTTAATATAGCCAAAAGATAGAGAATAACGTATCAAATGGTTTTTAAGGGACGAAGGCTGCGTTACTTGAAGGAATGGGAGAATCTCCCCGCTTTTTAATGTCAAATATAGATGTTCTGTTAGCCTCTTCATCTGCTTTGTACACTATGTACGCTGTGCCAATGTAGTCGACATGTGAGTAGTAAGATGGCGTCTCTTTGGCTTCAGCGGCTTTCACGGGCGGGTGCGACCTATGAGCTATCCAGACTTATTAGTACAGATCAGTGGCTCAAATGCAACTCGACAAAACCAAACATCCGCAATCAGACTTAATTGGTTCTACGACGGTTCTACTCAAGTCCGGTTTTCCGCTTTGTCCTCAGTGTGTGTTCTCATGAAAGGGGGCTTTGACGTCATATTATTCTACTTCCGCTGAAAAGTGAAGCCACCGAGCGTGTTTTACAAAAAGTACGTAATTATTATGGAGCATTATGAGGACTTTCCAAAATATTATGACTGCTAAAAGCAACATCGTCGCTGCCAATACAGCGAAGGAGGACCGCTGGCATGCTAGCATGCAGCGTGCTAGCACTGATTATTATAAAAACTATACCCTACTCGTCTTTTCATTTATCAACGCTCAACGTTGCACAACTTTGACATATTAACACTTATCCAATTTTTTTAAATCAATACATTGGAGCAACAACTTTCGTTTTTGATGCAAGTTTCATGAATTGTTTTAATCTGTAGCTCGTTGTGACCACCAGAGGGCAGTGTTTAGCGTGTGGCGTGTTTTGTGGCGACTTTTTTCCTTTTTATAATTAAAAAAGTGTTTTAACGCAGTGGATTGACGCCTCAGAGTGTTTATTCCTCCAGCAAATATTGTAATATAAGAAGAATAACAGTCTCCTGTGACATTTACATCTGCTAACATTCATTATTAATATTTCATATTGCATTTTATTTCTGGTGCTTGCTTGAGCATATCTAGCGTATTCCCTCCGCTGAAAATCATCTCACTTATAGATGGATAATATCATTATGTATATATGCATATATGCATATCAGCATGCGCATCACTTCCCTACGCTGCAGCAGGTGTTGCTGTAGTAGTACTGTAGTAGCAGCAGTAACGCTGGCAGCGCACAACACTGACAAGTTGCATGCTTGGAGGAACAAAAGCAACACGTCCACTTTTGTATGTCGAATGCAAAACATTCAATAAGTCATACATTCATAAGCAGGACAGACCAGGGGTGTCCAAAGTGCGGGCCACTGACGGCCTGCGGCTTTTTAATTGGCCCACAGCAGGTGGTGGAAATAAAATTAAATATAAAAAATGTGTAAAATAGCATGAAAGGGAGTACGTAAGCTTGAATGTTGACACTGTTAACACAAAACTTTGTAATACTGGACGTTTTGTTGAACCTTTTTACAAAATAGAAAAAAATATACACAAATACTTCATGGGCTTCCCTACCCTGGAAAATACTACACAGTACTGCAGGGCGTGGATGAGGCACACAAATATTTCAAATTAGCTCCTGACACCAGTTTTGTTGACAGAAACAGACATGAAAACACCAAGAACCCTTCATTAAAGCGAAACATTTTTTTTCAAGGACTGCACTTGAACTCTTCCCAGGGATTGAGCAGAATAAAAGCTGTCTTCCGACTTTTCATACATAAGACACATAGTACAGATGTATGACATAATACTACGGCTGTACTACATACAGATTTCATGTAGGCCAGATGTTGAGCACGGGATGGGGAAAGATTTAGATTGATGACATGATGTAAACTGAATTGTACAAAAAAGCCAAAAGTTTAGTGTGTAATATAACAAGAGAACCATTTTTACAAGTATTTTCATGCTAAATAAATCAAGTGTATTGCGATGTAACAAAAAACATTTTACAGTAAAATATTGAAACAGCCATCAATGTTTATTCCACTGTTATTTTTAGGGTACAATTCTGGCGACTAAGCTTATAAAATGAGGGGTGTTTGTTTGCAATAAGCTTCTACAATTTCTGTTTGTGTCCTACAGATGTCCAGCAGCTGACTGGTCATCAAGAAGAATGTACTCCCCAGCCACAGGGGGGTGGCTCCACTTTGGAGGAGGAGGAGCCACAGCCCCTTCACGTTAAAGAGGAAGAAGAGGAGCCACAGCCCCCTTATGTTAAAGAAGAAGAGGTGGAGCCACAGCCCCCCCATGTTAAAGAGGAAGACGAGGAGCCAGGGCCCACCCACATTAAAGAGGAAGAGGTGGAGCCACAGCCCCCCTATGTTAAAGAGGAAGAGGAAGAACTCTCCATCACTCAGGAGGGAGAGCATCTTCTAGGGCCAGAGGAGGCTGATCACGCCAGGCTGCCACTGACTGGTGTCTCTGTGAAGACCGAAGACCCTGAAGACAAACCACCTGAGTCCTCACAGCTTCATCATAGTCCAAGTGAGGAGATGAGAGAGGCGGAGCCTTCATGCAGCAGCTCACTGCAACACATGACAACAGAAGCTGATGGAGACCACTGTGGAGGATCACAAGCAGACAACCTCTTAGCTCCACTGTCAGATAGTGACGACACAACATCACACTCTCCTGAAGGTGAAGACAGCGACTTCACCCAAGAATCTCTGAGCAGCGATACAGACTGTGAAGGTGATATGATGACTCACACTGGCGACAAACACTCTGAAAGCTCTAAAAAGAAGACAGGTAAACATTTTAACTGCTCAGTTTGTGATAAAAGATTTTCTTGTAAGAGTAATTTGACTCGTCACATGAGAACGCACACAGGAGAAAAACCTTTTAGTTGCTCAGGCTGTGGTAAACGCTTCAGTCTAAAGACAGACATGCAAAGACACAGGAGAACACACACAGGAGAAAAACCTTTTAATTGCTCAGATTGTGGTAAACGCTTCAATCAAAAGACAAACATGCAAAGACACATGAGAACACACACAGGAGAAAAACCTTATAGTTGCTCGGACTGTGGTAAACGCTGCACTCTCATGACAGGCATGCCAAGACACAGAACGCACACAGGAGAAAAACCTTTTAGTTGCTCAGACTGTGGTAAACGCTTCACTCGGAAGACAAACATGCAAAGACACATGAGGACACACACGGGTGAAAAACCTTTTAGTTGCTCAGACTGTGGAAAACGCTTCACTCTAAAGACAGACATGCAAAGACACATGAGAACACACACAGGAGAAAAACCTTTTAGTTGCTCAGACTGTGGTAAACGCTTCAATCAAAAGACACACCTGCAATTACACGAGAACACACACAGAAAAACCTTGTAGTTGCTCTGACTGTAGTAAAAGCTTCACAACCACAGTAAATGTGGGAAAACACACCGGAGCAAAACATTTTCCTTGCTCAAATTGTCACTGATGGTCTACTGTCTACTGTAGTTAAAAGGTATTTTATTTACCTCTATGCCGTAATCAGTAAATGTTGTCACTGATGAAGTCAATTACTTCCAGATTTGGTCTGGAACGTTGTGATTTAATTCCTTCTACTGACTCAAGTCACCAGTCACAAAGTGCATGATTTGATTTTGCTCTAACAATTATATGGAAAAAGAGGAAACCATTAAATTATTTTTTTATATTGTTACATTGTCTTTTATTGTTATTATTATATTTACATATTAAATTCAATACTGATTTACAAACATATTACATATTGACATTTCTGTTCACAAATAAGTGTTCATAAAAATTATTTTATCCTAAAAAATGTTGTCAGGTGTTTTATTCTGATTAGAATAACAATCGACAAATTAAAGGCAACATGACTCAGTTTTAATAAAAAGTTCAATTTAAAAGTATCAGTATCAATATCAGTATCAATACTGTAAGCACACAAGACCTGAAAGCCAACTGGTCATTAGGAACGATTACTGATTTAAAATTATACTATAATGGCTCAATGACAAATAAGCTGACAAATAGAACAACTATTCCATCCATTTTACAAATATTCCAAATATTCTATACAATATATACAGTATATATAGTATATTACAGTAGAGATTAGACTCAGTAATCGTTCTCACTTACCAGTTGTCTCTCAGGTCATGTGTCCTTCGAGTGACTTGAGCGGCGTCTTAATAATCATCATACAGGCTAACAGGCTAACTTTATATGCTTTTTTTCCATTTTGGATTCCTTTGGCATTATTATTATTCCTTATTGTTGTTGCGAGTGGTTGAATGAATAAAGCAAAAAGGGACAGAGGGAGAGGGCATCCCATTGGTGGTTACTGTGGTTCAAGGTGAAGTGCATAACGTCTGTATCCAGTGGGTGAACCACTCTCCAAAACCTGTGGAGAGCATGGAAGAGAACGTGCCGTTTTACTTTATCAAACTACAGCTACAGTCAGACAATTAAGAAATCATTTTAATAATTATGAACCAATTGCACACTGAAAAAGGCAACAGTAGATGGACAAGACGACAGGAAGCTAGCTTGATCACTTTGCATGTTTTTCTTCTTATTTTGCAAAATTTCCATCCAAAGCGTTAAAGGTTTTGCATGTCTGTTAAAAGTGTCACATTAACAAAAGAGGAGTGGGGACCATCCCAGCTGAGCGAGAGGTACCACATACACCTTTAGGGTTGCCAACCGTCCCTTGAAACATGGAGTCGTCCTGTGTTTCGAAATTAAAGTACGTATTCCGTATATGGAGCTGACAGGGGACACACTTTGTCCCGTATTACCGTGGGGATCAAAACTTAGTCTGTAAAATGTCAATCGCGTCCGTTGACGGGATGCCCTGACTATGTTCGAAAGCCCCCAATTATGCGCATCTACTGTAAGCCAATTTATGCTTTCACGAATAATGTGTGTTCTTCGGGCGTTGCGACCACTTTGTTCGGCGGCCCTTGAACACACCATGTGTGTCACAGATTGAGACCAATGTGTTTCTACTCTTCATTTCACCTCGTCCTTGTTGACAAATGTTAATGCTGTGCGTAAATGCACAGGGGTGAGCTTGAATAATGTCAGCTCTGTGCTGCTGTGCATTTTCGCTTGGTGCATAATCTCATGCTCTATGTGCTCATATGTCCATTTGGCTCAGTAATAAGCCTCCTATTGAATTCATTCACATAGACACAGTTGAAAGCAATGCACACATTAAAAAAAAACAAAAAAAACTCATTGTTGTTGCAGACCAAAGCACAGGAAAAGAGCATAAAGTTCCCAGATCCCAGCTCGTCACCACTTCAAGATTCAAGATTCTAGATTCAAGAGTTTTATTGTCATGTGCATAGTAAAACAGGCAGTTCTGCTATGCAATGAAATTCTTATTCTCTTCATTCTCCCAAGAAAAGAAAGAAAACACAAGAATGAATAAGAACATAAGAAACATAAATACCAATAAATTAAGCAACAACAACAAAAAAAAAAAAGTTGTAAATATGCCTCACACACTTATTCAACACTTTTAAAGTATAAAATGTATACAGTAGGTACTCACCACTAGTCAATGATTAGATGATCCATGAACAAATCCAATCGTTACAGTGGAGCCAGTCGCAGCACACAACTATGGTGCGTTGAAGGGCCGTCGAACAAAGTGCGAAATCTCAACGCTTCACAAAAAAAAAAGTTAAGCATAAACAGTGGACAGTGAACAGTGAAGCATAAAGACAAACATGAAGAACTGTGTTAGCGCGTATTTATATATTATTGCCGATTTAAGATGATTGAGATGCTTTTTCTGCGTTAAAAAAATTACTTCCAGAGAAAATCCACTGTAATCCATTACTGTCATTGTGCACTTGCCAGAAATGATGGCTGCAATATTTATCTGCTTCCTCTTCTCTTCTTTTTTTGCAACGACTCAAGTTATTCTGTCAGTCAAGATGCCCTCTACATCACTTTGGCCGTGTTGAGTGCAACATCCGGGTACTGATGGCACGCTGCATTTTGCCGTACTTCTCAGTGTGAACACACTCGTGCACTCAAAATGTCGCCATCTTGGCTACGTAGCGGACGGGGAGGGACTAACCTGAAATAATGTTGGCTGAGAAGCAACCTGTGGCAGTGGAAAGTAGTGAACAGAAGAAGAAGCAGTGCTATGCTGCTCTGCCCGCCCCCGCGGCGGGTGGCAAACGAAGGCTACGTGGGAAATAATAACTTCTCGCTGGCCGCTAATGGTCATTGCTGCATAGGCTGAGCGCCACAAGGAGGATGAGAACATTAATTCCACGGTGCTGCCGCCTTAAATATTAGGCCAATTTCTCGCAGTATCTGTTCCCGTCAACGAGCGCACACAGCCAGCACAGAATGTGGGGAAAGTCACATTTTGGAGGCTCGTCTGGAGCAATGCTACAGGCCATCTGTTGACTAGCACCTCATGGATGCTTTCTTCGAGGACCTTCCTCCTCTTAACTCATAGTCTGAGACGCTACACTGTGCTAAATGGACTCACTTGTGTATTTTCTTTCCATCTGCAGTCTCACATGAGAATTTCTACAGTTTCTTAGGCATTATTAGCAAATATCTATATAGAACTATTGATTTTGAATGGCATAAGTGTGGCCCTTATTGTGCATTACAACACATTTGTGAAATAACATGAATAGCAAGTGAAGCTGGAGTTTCAAACCCCCAAAAATACTAGAAAAAAAAGAGGACTTAAGCAATTTTTTGTTATAATAATAACAACAAGGTGGAACAGGACCTGATTGGTTGGTTGGATTGTCAACAAATGTGACTGACTTAAATGTGTTCCACAGTATTTGAGGAAATACGGCATCCAAACCAGAATGGTAGAGGAAGCTTGGGTCAAACTCCAATCCTAATCCTAACCGTCCTCTTCTCAATCAATTTAGAGCAGTGGTTCTTTATTCTAACAAAGTTAATATAACCATTAAGCGATGGCTTGTTAATAAAAGCCTTGTGGGTTGAGCGGGTGTGTCACATGTTGTTCCTGTACGTCGGCCTTAATGCTGGTCTGGGATGAGCCCACAGACCCTCGCTGATGACGACTAATTAATGATGAATAAATATGACTGCTGTCAAAAAAAAAAAAAAAAAAAAAAAAGCAACAACAACAGAAGAGACATTAATACAGATAAATAATACAAATAAATAAATAAAGTTCTATGAGTGTGTGCGTGTGTTGCGTGCGGCGTGTGCGAGTGCTTTGTTGAGAAGCCTGATGGCCTGTGGGTAAAAGCTGTTTGCCAGCCTTGTGGTCCTGGACTTCAAACTCCTGTAGCGTCTGCCTGACGGTAGGAGTGTGAATAATGAGTGTTGTGGATGTGTGCTGTCCTTGATGAGGTTGTGTGTTCTGCGTAGGACTCTAGTTTTATAAATGTCTTGCAGTGAGGGGAGGGCTGCCCCAACAATGTTCTGTGAGGTCTTGATCACCCGCTGGAGTGCCTTCCTATCACGTGTTGTACAGTTACCGTACCAAACAGTGATGGAGGCGGTAAGGACACTTTCCATAGTGCATCTGTAGAAGCAACTCAGGATTGTGGTGGACATGCCAAATTTCCTCAGTCTTCTCAGGAAGTACAGTCTCCTTTGGGACTTCTTCATGATTTGTTGGGTGTTGTGAGACCAGGTGAGGTCCTCGCTGATGTGTGTGCCAAGGAACTTGAAGGTTTTCACCCTCTCCACCTCAGTCTCATCAATAAACAGGGGTCTATGCGGCTCCTTTTCCCTTATTCTTGGGTCGATGATCATCTCTTTAGTCTTATCTGTATTGAGAAGGAGATTGTTATCACGACACCAAGCTATGAGGTCCGCCACCTCTCTTCTGTATGATGTTTCAACACCACCAGTGATCAGGCCGATGACTGTAGTGTCATCCGCAAATTTAATGATGCTGATGTTGTTCTGGGAGGCCACGCAATCGTAGGTGAAGAGCGTGTAGAGGAGCGGACTCAGCACACACCCCTGTGGGGTCCCAGTGCTCACAATTCTTGAGCTGGATGTGCGATTGTGGACTCTGACTGACTGGGGCCTGCCTGTTAGAAAGTTAAGCACCCAGTTACAGAGGGAGGGTGACAGGCCAAGTGTGAGGAGCTTATTTGTGAGTTTGTGGGGCATAGAACTCCATCACCGATGTGTGTTTCATTTACCGTGTTTGCTCAGTTTTTCTTAAGTCTGTTCAGAATGCTACGTGAGAAAGCTCCAATGTTATTTTACCCTTGAAGAAGATGTCATCATTCATGTACAGTATTTGAGTAACTGTCTGGCTTGCTCAATACATGTGATTTGAGTTTCGTGACGGAACACAAATGATGATTATGAAAAAGCGCGGCATGCAAAATTCCAGTCACTCTCAGCTATAAATGGTCGTCCAACCTGACTGATGAGCACGCTAAATTTGGAAGACTTCCACACCTCTCAGCTGATCTTCACTTCAGGTGAGTGGTTACAAAACAGTGAATGCTGATTTTATAGTCAATACTTCTGCAAATCCTACATTGTTTGATTTGACCAAATGTGGATGGTGCAAAGGGATTAAACGTTTTCCTTTTCTTTGGATTTCAGTCTTCGGAACCGCAAGCATGTCTGTCTCAGAAACCATCAAAGTCGCCGCTCTGGGTCAACCCTTCACCTTGGGAATGCTCTATAATGCCTGCAAAGATGAACTGATCCCAGGTACAATCTTGTTTGCTATTTTTTTGGACACCTTTATCTCTCAAGGTTCTGTAATGCAACCACCGGTAATCTTACAGGTTTAACTCTGTGGGACACAGCAGCCCTAGAAAGCCAGACGTCCAAAACTGCTCAAAAAAGCAGTTCTTTTAAGATTACGGCCTCTGACACCATTGAATCAAGGTCTTCTCTGATGGATATTGAAGCTTCTCTGAAGCTCAGTTTCATGGGTGGGCTGGTTGATGTTGGAGGATCTGCCAAGTACCTGAATGACCAGAAGAAATTCAAGAACCAGAGCAGGGTAACTTTTCAGTATAGAGCTACCACCAACTTCAAGCAGCTGTCTCTTCCTGCTCTTGGACCACTGAACAGCCAACAAAAGCAAATCATCGAGAAAGGCAAGGCAAGGCAACACATATCGTCACTGCAATCCTTTATGGGGCAAATGCAGTCTTTGTGTTCGACAGTGAGAAGATGGAATCGAGCCGTGTTCAAGATATCCAGGGCAACATGGAAGCTGTGATCAAAAAGATTCCTTCATTTAGCATTGAAGGCAGCGCTCGCATACATCTGTCTGAAGAAGAACAAGCGCTGACAAACAAGTTCAGCTGTAAATTCTTTGGGGACCTCATCCTTGAAAAAAACCCTGCCACATTTATCGATGCAGTGAAAGCCTACTGTGAGCTTCCAACACTACTGACACAAAAGGACAACAGCGCTCCTCTGGTTGTCTGGCTGTATCCTCTGAATTCGTTGTACGCTGAGGCTCCTCAGCTGATCAGAGACCTCAGCATCACCCTGGCGAGGGAAATTCAAACTGCTATGGAAGATGGAAATGAAGTGGAAATGAGATGCAATGATAGCTTGTACAGCAGTGTGGCACGAGACTTCACTGTAATTCACAAAAATTTATATAGTTTTTAAAAATTGTGTTCTTTTTACACATCCTCAATCAAATTGATGTTGGCTAAGAGTCTTCCTGCTATCCGTGATGGCAAACAAGACGAGAGCGCCTTAGCAAAAGTCCTAAACAACCGTGAAAAGTCTCCATTCAGTCAAGAACACCTCACCAAGTGGTTGGACACCACAGAACGAGACATCAATGTCATTCGGTCGTGTGTTGAGATGATAATGCGTGAATCAAATGCCTGCATCGTTCGCACAAAGACCGAATTGGATCGAGTGGTTCTCGCTCCAGGTGTCACAAATGTTCTCGTCTATGTTTTCACCAACTTGGACCCTACTGATCCTTGGCTTGATGCCATGGCCAAATACTTAGACACATCCCAATTCCAAGAAACCGATGAAAAATCGTCCTTCACAAATGCTGATATCATCCAAATGAGAGAAGATGTCCAAACGTTCCTTAAATATGCCAAACCTCTGAGGCGTAGCAGCAGCGTAAAGTTCCTCATAACTGCCCTACCAAATAAGAAATACAAGGTATCGACCATCTACCATTACAAGGACGGCCTTCTGTTCAGTGACAAGTTCACAGTGCCATCCCTCCCAGCACCTGACAAGATCACAGACAGAAATGAAGTCATCTGGCGTAAGTTTCATTTGTGTACTGCAGGTTCCACTTCCAAGTCAATCTATGCAAACTGCAATTTCTAAAAGGTGATTTATGTTTTTCTTCCAGAGGCTACTGATCTCACATTGGATGAAAATACTGTCAACGCAAACCTCACTCTGTCTGAGGAAAACAAGAAGGCAACAAATAGCAGCCCCAGGTCATATCCTTCTCACTCTGAGAGGTTTATTGATCAACCTCAAGTTCTCGGCAAAGAAGGGATGACTGGTCGTCATTATTGGGAGGTTGAATGGAGGGGTGAAACTTATGTGGTGGCTGCATACGCTTCAGCTCCAAGGAAAGGTACAGTGTTCTGGCCTCAAATGGCAAAGTTTGGAGATATAGTTTCTTCCTGGGCAATTCGAGTAAAGCATGATTTGCAAATCCAGTTAAAAACCACGGGTGTGTCTTTTACGATGTGGAAACACGCCTTTTCCGGCATTCAAAAGCTGGGAGTGTTTCTCGACTGGGCAGGTGGTACGCTTTCCTTCTATGGTGTCTCTGGAAACAAAATGAAACACTACTACACCTTCAAGGAAGCATTTGATGAACCGATTTATGCAGGTTTTGCAGCATACGACAAACAGAGTTATGCTTTACTGTCATCGTTTTAGACACTGCGGCAAGCGCCACATTTGATTTCATGATCAGCTATACAACAGTTTTAGATTCACTAGTTTTAAAACAGCTTTGTGGTTGCTAAAACCACCACTTTCAGGGCAGAAGTCCAGGAACGGTATGGTCTAGCACGTTTATCAAAGGGTGTGGTGGCAAGCTTATGTTCTATCCGTGTTAGAAGTGTTAGTTATAAATGTGTTATGACTTGATTTTTCCGTAGTGCACATTCATATAAACTTGGCTTATTAGAACAAATCAGCATATTGTCTGTAGAACGCATTCCCTCTGTCACTTTGTCCTATAAACAAGGCCTCCAGCCATCATAGGCAATTTCCCGTGGCGGTGTGTGTTAGGCTAAGTGGGCAGGACATACCCTTGTGCCTGATTTCCTTTCCTGATAGATTTTGTTGAACTATCTTTCTTTTCCACCCTTCGGGGAAACTCTTGTGTGAGACTCCTATGTGACCTGTCATCAGCTGTCTCCTGCAGAAGAAATCCACAAAAAAGATCTGCTTGCTGTTGTAGAGTGATTACCATTACAACATTCAAATAAACATCTTTGAAATAGCACCATGGTTGTCCCGTACGATGGTCCATTTCTTCAGGACTGAATGGACAGGAAATCACTGGGACTTCGATTCCAAAGTGCGACTCCCGTGGATTCCCAACATCTTCCCAGTTGTTATTGTCCTCAACAAGCTGCAAAAGCATTCAACGACACAATTCATACTGTAAGCGGAAGCTTTTAGAAAACTACTTGAATGAAATTACTTCCATAAAAAAAATCTATACATATGTTGCATTTGTACCTTATTGTCTGGCTCCTTGGTGGCCCATGACCCACAGCTGCTTTGGTGTTACCTTTTCCTCGGTGTGTATTGGGTGGTTGTCCCAATCGTCCGAGAATTTTGTAAAATTCTCTTCCGTTTGTTGGGCGTGGTCTCCAAAGAGGTCATTGCCTCACCAGTCAAGAACCTCACCGCACGTCACTGCTTATTGGGACGCTGTAAAGTCAATCACAGACCTCCAGATGTATACTTGACTTAAAATCACGCTTACCGCTTTATTGACAAGGCATTCATATCTCAAGATTACAATTCCAGTGTTCAAGCCTGTTAAAATCTATAGAGTCCAGCAAAACAACTTTAACCGCCACAATGGGTCTTGGCTGTTGCTTTCTTCCTGTAACACCCCCAAACAATCAAGCAGTGTACACAGAGTGCCCTCTACTGACCAAACCAAGTAGTGAACACTAAAACAAAGAAAACATGATACAATGTAGGCTGGAACAGATACATTGGGAAACAATACTTAGGTGTTGCATTCAATGTCCACAACAAAATACAGCAACGGACAATCCATGCGATACTAAGTAAGTACACAGCCAGTATCGCTGATATTGACACAGATACTGTACCTTTTAAATTGAATTTTTCAATAAAACTGGATGATTTTGTCAATTTGGATCAATACACTTATTTGTGAACATTCCATCAATATGAAATACAACAATATCAACAAAATAATATCATGATTCCCTTTTATAACGTACAATTGTTTGAGCAAAATCAAATCAACACTGCAAAATTAAAAAAAAAGCAAAAACTACTATTTTGCTCTCACTCAAAGCCTTCAAAAGCCTCCTGAAAGCGGTCCGTACCTCAATGAGTGAATCATAAGAACTCAAGTCAGTAAAAGGAATCAAATGTAAAAGGAATCAAATCACTACTTTCCAGACCCAATCAGGAAGTAATGGAACAGGAAGTGACTTCATCAGTTACAGCATTTAGTGATGACATCATACAGTCAAATAAAACACCTTTAACTACAAATGAAACCACTGCAGTCACCGTGTCTTTCTTTTGCATATGAATAAAAACAAGATGTATTTATTGAACAAAGACACATGCAAAGAATATTACAACACAGTAGCAACACAGTGACTGCATGGAAGTCAGGCGAGTCAAGCAGGAGACCATCAGTGACTCTGCATGTGTCTTATCAAACCCGACTTCCAAGAAAATGTGTCACCACAATTTGAGCAACTAAACGTTTTTTGTCGTGTGCGTTCTCATGTGACAGCACATTTACTTTGAGAGAGAAGCTTTTACCAGACTGAGCAACTAAAAGGGTTTTCTCCTGTGTGTTCTCATGTGTAATTGCATGTTTGCCTTTAAAGTGAACACTCTACCACAGTCTAAGCAACTAAAAGGTTTTTCTCCTGTGTGCGTTCTCGTGTGACTTTGCATGTTTGCCTTTAAAGTGAAGCTTTTACCACAATGTGAGCAACTAAAAGGTTTTTCTCCGGTGTGTGTTCTCATATGCAACCGCATGTGTGTCTTTTGAGTGAAGCCTTTACCACAGTCTGAGCAGCTAAAAGGTTTTTCTCCCGTGTGTGTTCTCATGTGACTTTGCATGTTCGCCTTTAAAGTGAAGCCTTTACCACAGTGTGAACAACTAAATGGTTTTTCTCCCGTGTGTGTTCTCATGTGTAATCCTATGACTGACTTTTGAGTGAAGCGTTTTCCACAGTCTGAGCAACTAAAAGGTTTTTCTCCTGTGTGCGTTCTCATGTGTAATTCCATGACTGACTTTTGAGTGAAGCGTTTTCCACAGTCTGAGCAACTAAACGGTTTTTCTCCTGTGTGTGTTCTCATGTGTCGAACCAAATTACTCTTACGAGAAAATCTTTTATCACAAACTGAGCAGTTAAAATGTTTACCTGTCTTCTTTTTAGAGCTTTCAGAGTGTTTGTTGCCAGTGTGAGTCATCATATCACCTTCACAGTCTGTATCGCTGCTCACAGATTCTTGGTTGAAGTCGCTGTCTTCACCTTCAGGAGAGTGTGACGTTGTGTCGTCACTATCTGACAGTGGAGCTAAGAGGTTGTCTGCTTGTGATCCTCCACAGTGGTCTCCATCAGCTTCTGTTGTCATGTGTTGCAGTGAGCTGCTGCATGAAGGCTCCGCCTCTCTCATCTCCTCACTCGGACTATGATGAAGCTGTGAGGACTCAGGTGGTTTGTCTTCAGGGTCTTCGGTCTTCACAGAGACACCAGTCAGTGGCAACCTGGTGAGATCAGCCTCCTCTGACCCAAGAAGATGCTCTCCCTCCTGAGTGATGGAGAGTTCTTCCTCTTCCTCTTTAACATAGGGGGGCTGTGGCTCCGCCTCTTCTTCTTTAACGTCGGTGAGGTGTGGCTCCTCCTCTTCCTCTTTAACATAGGGGGGCTGTGGCTCCACCTCTTCCTCTTTAAAGTGGGTGGGCTGTGGCTCCTCCTCTTCCTTTTTAACGTTGGGGTCCTCTGACTCCGCCTCTCTCATCTCCTCACTTGGACTAGATGAAGCTGTGAGGATTCAGGTGGTTTGTCTTCAGGGTCTTCGGTCACCACAGAGACACCAGTCAGTGGCAACCTGGTGAGATCAGCCTCCTCTGGCCCTCGAAGATGCTCTCCCTCCTAAGTGATCGAGAGTTCATCCTCTTGCTCTTTAACATAGGGGGGCTGTGGCTCCACCTCTTCTTCTTTAATTGGCTGTAGCTTTACCTGCTTAGAAGTGGAGCTCCCTCCCTGTGGCTGAGGCGGACTTACTTATTGACGGCCAATCAGTTGCTGGATGTCTGCAGGACACAAACAGGAATTATAGTGGAAGCTTAAAGTGCACTGTAAAAAAAAATTAAATATTAATCACCATTTGCAACTATGTTGCATCATTGTGTAGGACACTAAGGGCCTCTGCGTTGCTCAACCTCATATCAACCAGATGCCCAGGGAGGGAGTGTTCTTGCCTAAAACAATAACTACAGTCAAACCACATCCATTAGTTAAAAGACAGTCAGACTGTTTGATCAAAGCAATCTAATCCACATCCCTTGCAAGAACACAGCGCTGAGTTCAACTCTAGCTCATCTTAAACATGCTCTATCTACTCAATGGCAGATCTTTAAGTAATAAATCATTTTTAATGAATCATTTTATTTCCTTTTACAATCTTGATTTTACATTTTTAACAGAGACATGGCTCGACAAAAACACAGCTAATGGCTTCCTGATTGAGTCTAGTCCTCCTCATTTCAACTCTGTATCTGAAATGCGACAAAACCGGAGGGGTGGGGGTGTTTGTGCCTTATTAACGGACAATATACTCACACAAAAATGGTCAAATTGGGCTTTTTTCTTTTGAGTATGTGTCATTCAATATGGTGTTAAAACAGACTTCCATACTTGATATTACCATTTACAAACCGCCACAGATTTGTTTTGACAATTTTACAGAATGACTTTCAGTTGTGTGCACTGATTTTGACTGTTTGGTCATTGCAGGGGCCTTGAACGTGCATGTGGACGTAGCTGATGACAGGCATGCTGAAGAACTCACTGCTGTCCTTGAAATGTGTGGTCTAACGCAGCATGTGACTGAACCTACCCACAGCAGGGGGCACACTCTTGATGTGATCATTACTAAGGGTGTTTCTATTTTAAATGTGAATGTTGCTTTATCTGATGACTTTTGTGTTGTCTTTGACATGTCTGTTACACCCAAACCAGCAGTTGGTTCTAGTTAGTTCAGGGAAGCTTCATTAACAACAGCACAGGGACACAGTTTATGGCAAGGGTTAGGTTTGAAAACACCCCGTGTTCAAACATTGATGATCGGTTGAGCTCTTATACGTGTTGTAAATGTTTTGGATACCATTGCTCCTGTCAAGGTTAGAATGGTTAAAATTAGGCAAAACGCGCCAAGGAGAAAAGAAGAGTCTGTCACGGCACATAAAAGGGAGTGCTGAATGAAAATGGTGCAAATCCAAGCTCCAGGTTCATTATGAGGTTTACAAAGAAGAGCTATGTGTTTTCAACCAAAGCTTGTGGAGAACAAGGGAGAGTTATTTTTCTGAAATCATCACCAACTGTAGTCACAACTCTCGTATACTGTTTGCTACAGTTAACAGATGAACAAACAGTTGATCCAGTTTCACTGCCCTTAGAACTCATTTCTACATCTGAGTGCAATGAGTTTGCAACATTCTTTCACAACAAAGTTCAAGGTATTAAAATTGCAGTCATTTCCGCAACACTAAGTATTAGACACGTGGAGCTGACACATGTCACACGTGTCATTGATAGAACAGTGGAAGAGATCATCTGCAGTCTGAGTCCATCAACGTGCTGCCTTGATGAGTTAGCCACGACATTTCTAAAGTCTGTGTTGAGTCAGTTTGCTGCCACAATTCACTCATGTAGTTCACATCTCACTTCAGACTGGAACATTTCCAAAGGCCCTAAAAACTGCTGTCATGAAGCCTCTTGTGAAGAAGAGCAGTCTTGATGCTACGGGCCCACATCAAAGCTGTCGTTCCTGGGAAAAGTCTTAGAAAAGGTTGAATACCAACAGCTTACTGACTTTCTCCTCTCCAACGATGTGTTTGGTACTTTCCAATCAGGCTTTAGGCCCCCCCACAGCACTGACACAGCTCTGATCAAGGTGACAAATGATATCTGAACACAGATGCAGCCAAAGTCTCACTTTTAGTGCTGCCGGACCCGAGCGCTGCCTTTGATAACAGCTGATCATGTGATCTTATTACAGAGGTTAGAAATCTCTGGTACGGCTCTAAACTGGTTCAAGTCCTATCGAGAGGACAGGAAGTAGTTTGTTGGAATTGGTAACTGTGTCTCAGAGCAAATGGCTATGACATGTGGAGTTCCCCAGGGGTCAGTCCTGGGACCCTTATTGTTCAATCCGTTCATGCTTCCTCGAGGCCAGCTCATACGCAGCTGCAATGTGTCCCACCACAACTATGCAGACCACGCTCAGGTCTACGTGTCACTGATGGCAGGTGAACACGGTCCTGCAGATTTACTTTGGCACTGCATCAAACGGATCAGTGTGTGGATGCAAAACAGCTTTCTCCCGCTAAAACTGAAATCATAGTCACCTTGAGACTCTTTCTCTACAACCTAACCATCAGGTTAGAAATCTCGGGGTAAGAATGCACTCAGACCTGAACTTGAACAGCCACATTAAATCAATAACATCACCTACAAAACATTGCCAAAATCAAGGTAATCGTGTCTAAGCCAGATTTGGAGAGACTAATCCATGCCTTTGTCTCCAGCAGGCTAGACTACCGTAACGGACTTCTCATCGGGCTCTCTAAACGAGCAGTAAAACAGCTGCAGTACATCCACGATGCTGCTGCTCGAGTCCTGACTAGAACCAGGAAATATGAGCGTATTAGTCCAGTACTCCAGTCTCTGCACTGGCTTCCTGACGCTCAGAGAGTAGACTTTAAAACAGCTCCGCTTGCGTACAAGTCTTTTGGTCTTGCGCATCTCAGTACATCTCTGACATCTCTCCACATAAACCATCTGGAGCTCAAGAAGCTCAGGGAGGGGTCTCCTGCGGGCGCCCAGAGTCAGGACTAAACACAGTGAGGCTGCTTTTCAGTTTTATGCTGCCAAAATCTGGAGCAATCTTCCAGAAGATGGCCACAAAACACTTTTTCTTGTTGTATTCATTCTGCTCCAACTCCCCTCGATGTCGAGAATTCCTGGTAGTTTCCTTTGTAATCCCAGACGCATTATTTATATACAAACAATATATCAATATTTTTTAATGAAATGCCAATATTGTATTATTGTGGTTAAGCACAGTATTAAAATATGAACCAACACAAAATAATTCTCATAAAGAACATACATGTAGCAATGTTACAACATTTTGAAATTTGTAAAATCAAGTCTGTGATTAATTGTATCCGATAAAGCATGACTTGAAAATGAATTTGAGAACTCATTCATCTCTCTAAAACATGCATGTTAGGTTATGGACTGTAAATTGTCCGCAGGTATGAATGAGAGTGTGAATGATTGTTTGTCTATATGTGCCCTGCCATTGGCTGGCGGTGTACCCCGCCTCTCTCCCCCGCGACCCTAATTGGGTTACGCGGCAGAAAATGGATGCCTCACACTGCAGTGTAGCATGTGTGTATTTGTTTTCCATCCATCCATGTTCTATACTGCTTCTCCTCATTAGGGTCGCGGGGGCATGCTGGAGCCTATCCCAGCTGACTTTGGGCAACAGGCGGGGTACACCCTAGGCTGGTTGCCAGCCAATGGCAGGGCACATATAGACACACAACCATTTACACTCACATTCATACCTATGGACGATTTAGAGTCGCCAGTGAAGCTAACATGCATGTTTTTGGAATGTGGGAGGAAACCAGAGTAGTAGTTCAGCCCACACTAACCACAATGCAAACGCGACATGTTGTGTTTCCGGGCAAAACCCCCCAAAACGGCCAATTCAATGTTAATGAAATTCCATGTGCAGATAGATATTAAAGTAAATGAATCTTCCATACACAGTTTATCTTCCTCCATAGCTCCGGTCCATCAATTTGAAAGTCTTTAAGTTGTACTTAATTTTTCCAAGGACGAACTGACTTGATGTGGTCCAACACACAATATAATTCCGATACGACACTGAAGATGAAAAAGTAATCTACCTATCAAACATGAATATGAATGAAAATACACCCGATATCATGTGAAAAAAATGCATTTTGAAAGACGTTCGCACCGACTCTCCTACAGCACGCGCACGCTCACGGTCAGATTTGTTCGTAGCTAAAATACGGGTTTCGTAACATAACTAACAAAAGTATTCACAAGACAAAAGATGGCTTTGCATGTACTCCATAGACCTGCTAGCACGCTAACGTTAGCGGCTCACAATAGCACATTCATTTAAAACGGCATCTTATTTAAACAACTTAAAGAGTGTAAAAGGTTATTGTATTTATATTACCTCATTGGCCACGTGCACTAGAGAGGAGTACAACAGCGTCTTCTGAGAGTTACAACAGCAACTTGTGAAGGCCGCTTCTTGCTCGTTGGCTTGGTGATGTCTTGGTGTGCACCAATCATTAACGTCTTACTGAAACACACACACTGGTGAAAATAGGTTCCACATCAGAATCGAGCAACATGTTAGCGTAAACAAGTCCTACAAATACAGTAATGTTGTAAATCTTAACATTTATCAATTTAACACACACTAACTTAACATAATCAACTTAAATGTAAGAATAGACTCAAAGCTGGCTCTTATGGCAGCTTCACTACCAAACAGGCTGCATGACAAGATGATTGTCCAGCACTGTGTGTCATTTATTTATGTTTTATGGCACACCTGAAAAGCGTGAAGACCAACCGACCACGCCCGCGCACGACTTATTTTGTTCCTGCATGGGTATGCGTTGTCACCACCACTTCCCGAATCCCTGAAGCAGTCCTGGCATTATTTGGTCTTTGATTTGGTTTTCCTTGTTTTTGGTTGTGATGGTGATTTTTATTTAGGTGCATTTTTTGCTAAAAGAGACTTAGAGTCAATTTTATTTTAATAGTTTTTTTGTTGTTTAATTTATTATGTTTGTTTATTTAATTTAAAAGTTCTTTATATTACAATGTTAAATACTCTTGATAAATTAAAGCTGGTGTAATCGAATTATTATGCCATATATTATTACATTCATGAAAAAAATTGTCTCAAAATAAAGTTGACAATAATATCACTTATCACCAATAATGTGTAGGACAATCATCGTCTGGCAAAATGTAAATGTAATATATGTTATATTAACTATAAAACTATAATTATTATAATCATCATTAAATGTTCTATCACATTATTTGCATTTATATGAAACTCAACATATTTACAATAATATTACAATTATTTTTGTGTTACAGCTAACTAACAACAATAATAACATATTGGTGTACTATATTACATAATATTACGACGTTGTTCTCATAAAATTATGGCTTTTTCCTAGATAGAATTCCAACTTTTTTGCTGAATATTTATTCTGTATTCTTGTAAAATGACGAACATTTTTGCTGTTGTTGATAGCCAGTATGCCGCCTTTGTCGTCACATGTTGCTGATGTGCTGTGTGTTGCAGTCCAAGTGTCGATGCAGAGTGACGCCTCAGTGTGGTCCCGTCCGATGGTCCATTTCTTCAGGACTGAATAGACAGGAAATCTCTGGGACTTCAATTCCAAAGTGCGACTCCCGTGGATTCCCAACATCTTCCCAGTTGTTATTGTTTACAATAACAATAACAACAAAGAATAACAACAACACAGATAACAATCTCCTTCTCAATACACATAAGACCAAAGAGATGATCATCGACCCAAGAACAAGGGAAAAGGAGCCGCATAGACCCCTGTTTATTGATGAGACTGAGGTGGAGAGGGTGAAAACCTTCAAGTTCCTTGGCACACACATCAGCGAGGACCTCACCTGGTCTCACAACACCCAACAAATGATGAAGAAGTCCCAAAGGAGACTGTACTTCCTGAGAAGACTGAGGAAATTTGGTATGTCTACCACAATCCTGAGTTGCTTCTACAGATGCACTATGGAAAGTGTCCTTACCGCCTCCATCACTGTTTGGTACGGTAACTGTACAACACGTGATAGGAAGGCACTCCAGCGGGCGATCAAGACCTCACAGAACATTGTTGGGGCAGCCCTCCCCTCACTGCAAGACATTTATAAAACTAGAGTCCTACGAAGAACACACAACCTCATCAAGGACAGCACACATCCACAACACTCATTATTCACACTCCTACCGTCAGGCAGACGCTACAGGAGTTTGAAGTCCAGGACCACAAGGCTGGCAAACAGCTTTTACCCACAGGCCATCAGGCTTCTCAACGAAGCACTCACACACGCCGCACGCAACACACACACACACTCATAGCACTTTATTTATTTATTTGTATTATTTATCTGTATTCATGTCTCTTCTGTTTTTGTTGCTTAATTTATTGGTATATATGTTTATGTGTTTATGTTTATTATGTTCTCATTCTTTCTTTTCTTGGGAGAATGAACAGAATAAGATTTTCATTGCATGGTATAACTGCTGTTTTACCATGCACATGACAATAAAACTCTCTTGAATCTTGAATTGTTCTCAACAAACTGCAGAAACATTCAACAACACAATGTTTACAATTCCAGTGCTCAAACTTGTTCAAATCTACAGAATCCAGCAAACAAAAACGACGGGTCTACTCTAGACTGTTGCTTTCTTCCGGTAACGCCCCCAAACAATCAAGCAGTGTACACAGAGTGCCCTCTACTGACCAAACCGAGTAGTGGAAACCAAAACAAAGCAGACGTGACACAAAGTAGGCTGGAACAGATACATTCGAAAACAATACTTTATTAGGTGTTGCATTCAATGTGCACAATAAAATACAACATCAGGCAATCCATGCGATACCCAATCAGTGTGGAGCCAGTATCGCTGACTTTGATACCGAAACTGGACTTTTTAATCAAATTTTTCAATAAAATTGAACAATTTTGTCAATTTGTATCAGCACGCTTATTTGTGAACATTTCATCAATATGTAATACAACAATACCAACAAAATATGTTTATAATATATAACAATTATAGTATAATTGTTTGAGCAAAATCAAAACAACACTGCAAAATAAAAAAAAAAGAAGCAAAAACTACTATTTTGCTTTCACTCAAAGCCTTCAAAAGCCTCCTGAAAGCGGTCCGTACCCCAATGAGTGAATCATAAGAACTCAAGTCAGTAAAAGGAATCAAATCACTACTTTCCAGACCCAATCAGGAAGTAATGGAACAGGAAGTGACTTCATCAGTTACAGCATTTAGTGATGACATCATACAGTCAAATAAAACAGCTTTAACTACAAATGAAACCACTGCAGTCACCATGTCTTTCTTTTACACATGAATAAAAACAAGATGTATTTATTGAACAAAGACACATGCAAAGAATATTACAACACAGTAGCAACACAGTGACTGCATGGAAGTCAGGCGAGTCAAGCAGGAGACCATCAGTGACTCTGCATGTGTCTTATCAAATAATCCATCCATCCATCCATTTTCTATACCGCTTCATCCTCATTAGGGTCGCGGGGGCATGCTGGAGCCTATCCCAGCTGACTTCGGGCGACAGGCGGGGTACACCCTGGACTGGTCGCCAGCCAATCACAGGGCACATATAGACAAACAACCATTCACACTCACATTCATACCTACGGACAATTTAGAGTCGCCAATTAACCTCACCTGCATGTTTTTGAGAATGTGGGAGGAAGCCGGAGTGCCCGGAGAAAACCCACGCACACGGGGAGAACATGCAAACTCCACACAGAAATGCCCAGGGGAGAATCGAACCCAGGTCTTCCCGATCTCCAGGCTGTTCCTGTATTGGCCAACGTGCTAACCACTAGACCACCGTGCGGCCCGTCTTATCAAATAATCGCTCCTCAAAAATGTGTCACCACAATTTCAGCAACTAAAAGGTTTTTCCTCTTCTGTGCGTTCTCATGTGATCCCAAATTTACCTTGAGAGAGAAACTTTTAAAACTGGTTGAGCACACTGAAAGTTTTTTTTCCTGTGTGTTCTCATGTGTAATTGCATGTTTGCCTTTATAGTGAACCCTCTACCACAGTCTGAGCAACTAAAAGGTCTTTCTCCTGTGTGCGTTCTCATGTGAGTTTGCATGTTTGCCTTTAAAGTGAAGCTTTTACCGCAGTGTGAGCAACTAAAAGGTTTTTCTCCTGTGTGTGTTCTCATGTGCAATCGCATGTGTGTCTTTTGACTGAAGCGTTTACCACAGTCTGAGCAGCTAAAAGGTTTTTCTCCCGTGTGTGTTCTCATGTGACTTTGCATGTTTGCCTTTAAAGTGAAGCCTTTACCACAGTGTAAACAACTAAAGGGTTTTTCTCCTGTGTGCGTTCTCATGTGTACTCCCATGACTGACTTTTGAGTGAAGCCTTTACCACAGTGTGAGCAACTAAAAGGTTTTTCTCCTGTGTGTGTTCTCATGTGTAATTCCATGACTGACTTTTGTGTGAAGCGTTTGCCACAGTCTGAGCAACTAAACGGTTTTTCTCCTGTGTGTGTTCTCATGTGTAATCCCATAACTGACTTTTGAGTGAAGCATTTACCACAGTCTGAGCAACTAAAAGGTTTTTCTCCTGTGTGTGTTCTCATGTGTCGAGACAAATTACTCTTACGAGAAAATCTTTTATCACAAACTGAGCAGTTAAAACGTTTACCTGTCTTCTTTTTAGAGCTTTCAGAGTGTTTGTTGCCAGTGTGAGTCATCATATCACCTTCACAGTCTGTATCGCTGCTCACAGATTCTTGGTTGAAGTCGCTGTCTTCACCTTCAGGAGAGTGTGACGTTGTGTCGTCACTATCTGACAGTGGAGCTAAGAGGTTGTCTGCTTGTGATCCTCCACAGTGGTCTCCATCAGCTTCTGTTGTCATGTGTTGCAGTGAGCTGCTGCATGAAGGCTCCGCCTCTCTCATCTCCTCACTCGGACTATGATGAAGCTGTGAGGACTCACGTGGTTTGTCTTCAGGGTCTTCGGTCTTCACAGAGACACCAGTCAGTGGCAACCTGGTGAGATCAGCCTCCTCCGGCCCTAGAAGATGCTCTCCCTCCTGAGTGATGGAGAGTTCTTCTTCTTCCTCTTTAACATAGGGGGGCTGTGGCTCCTCCTTTTCCTGTTTAATGTGGGTGTGCTGTGACTCCGCCTCTTCCTCTTTAAAATAGGGAGGCTGTGACTCTCCGTTTTCCTTTTTAATGTGGCTGGGCTGTGGCTCCTCCTCTTCCTCTTTAACACCGGGGGGCTCTGACTCTGCCTCTCTCATCTCTCACTTGACTATGATGAAGCTGTGAGGACTCAGGTGGTTTTTCTCCAGGGTCTTTGGTCTTCACAGAGACACCAGTCAGTGGCAACCTGGTGAGAGCCGCCTCCTCTGTGTCGAGAAAATGCTCTCCCTCCTCAGTCAGTGAGAGTTCTTACTCTTCCTCCCCTGTGGCTGAGTAGGATATTCTTCTTGATGACCAACCAGCTGTGAATGTCTGTGGGACACAAAAAGGAATTATTGTGGAAGCTTTTTGTGCATTCTAAAAAAAAAAAAAGGCCCCTCCCCCTACACACAAACACACAGCGAGGTGCCACTCTTCCTGCCTCACTCACTCGGCTGCAGCAGACTACATTTGTTTACACCAGCTGTGACTTTGTAAAACAACACAACACTACATTACACTACACTACACTACACTACACTAGGGCCCGTCAAGGGGAACATTCTAGTTTTTTTTCACACAAGTTTTAGAGAGCGTATGACAGCGTTTTAACGTCGTGTAAGTTGCATCTCTGTGAGATAAACAAAGATAGATGCAAGTGTTAATCCACATGTCCACCAATATCTTAGACGTACTAAAGTGAAATAAAGATCTATGCAGATATACACAGCGTCCCACTTCACTTCATACTTCCATGCAGGATTTACAGGGGCTCATACGTTCACAAGTTCATGTCTTCATTCTAATCATGTTCCAAGTCATGTATTTAGTTGTCATGTGATACATTGGAAGGTGTGGAGCCACTTCACAAAAGACTCAACAGGCGTTACGTTAGATGCAACATGTGCAGTGTGCAAGTTAGCCAGGGCTCCAGCACCAGCAAAGCAAAGAACACTACAAACTTGTGGCAACACATAAAAGTAAATCACAAAGAGGCATGTCCTTATGTTGGCAGCCTTACTAATTCAACTTCCTTATTTTCATTTAGTAGTCTTCTGCTTCTTTGTGTTCAATCCTATTTTGGCTATGATAAGAATTGATGTTCACTTACAGTAAATATCCTGTCTATGTCAACGCTCTTATTTCATATATCAGATTATATATCGGATATCCTAAATATTCCCAAAAACCCACATGGGTCGGGCTCTATCCTGAACAAGCTATATGTAAAGTGGCTCCACAAATCTTATGTAGGCGGCCACGAAACACATTTGCTTGTTGTATTTACTCTGCTCCAACTGCACTCCGTGTAGGGAATTCTGGGTAGTTTCCTTTGTTATCCCAGACTTATTATTTATATACAGTATATACAGTCATGTGAAAAAATTAAATATTCAGTTCTTTATTAAGAAATGTTCACATATCAATGTCTGATCTTGTTTTTCTTTATTTCTGGAAAAGAAAGTGATTTAATTGCAGGCAAACAACAAAAATTAACATCGTTTTACTCATTAAACAAAATATATCAACAAAAATGCATATTCTAACTGAGGAAAAAGTTAGGACACCTTACCACCTAATAGCTAGTGTTATAACTTAGTGTTATAACTGAAATAACTTCAGTGAGACGCTTCTTGTAGCCATCTGCCAGTCTCTGACGTCGGTCTGAAGAAAGTCTCCTCAACGCAGAATACTTTCAGCTGTGAGATGTTTGAGGGGTTTCTTGCATGTACAGCCCGTTTCAAGTCACCCCACAGCATCTCAATGGGATTAAGATCTGGGCTTTGACTCGGCCATTCCAGGACTCTCCATTTCTTCCTTTTCAGCCAGTCCTTGGTGGATTTACAGGTACGTTTTGGGTCATTGTCATGTTGCAGGGTCCAGTTTCGCTTTAGCTTTCATTTTTTCACAGATGATCTCACATGTTCCTCAAGCACCCTCTGATACACGATAGAATTCATGGTGGATTCTATGATGGTGAACTGGCCAGGTCCTGCTGCAGCAAAGCATCCCCAAACCATGACACTTGCACCTCCATGCTTCACAGTTGGTATGAGGTTCTTTTCCTGGAATGCTGTATTGGGTTTACGCCAAACATGTCCTCTGTTCTGGTGTCCAAATAATTCATTTTAGATTCATCTGTCCAAAGAACATTATTCCAGAAGTCCTGGTCTTTGTCTACATTCACTCTGGCAAACGTCAGTCTGGCCTTCATGTTCTTCTTGGAGAACAAAGGTTTCCTCCTTGCACACCTCCCATGAAGGTTAAACTTGTGAAGTCTCTTTCTGATTGTGGAGGCATGCACTTTCACATCAACTGTAGCAAGTCCCGTGATGATGACATTTGAGGGTTTTTGGAGACTTCTTTTAGCATCTTGCGGTCTGCTCTCAGGGTGACCTTGCTTGGACGGCCAGACCTGGGCATGTTGGCAGTTGTTTTCAATGTCCTCCACTACTTTCCGGACAGTGGAATGGCTGATTTTATATTCTTTTGAGATCTTTTTAAATCCCTTACCAGATTCATAAGCGTCTACAATCTTCTTTCTGAAGGTCTCAGACAGCTCCTTTGATCTCACCATGGTGTTTTCTCTCACTTCAACAGTCAGGGGCACACCAAACTAAATGTGAGGTTTAAATAAGGCAAGCCTCCTTCAGACACTGGTAATGATGTTCTAATCATGTGCACCTGATGTGATACACCTGTGGGTGATTTTTGCCATTTTAAGTGGGATTGAATGTGGGGGTGTCCTAATTTATTCCTCAACAGAAATTGCATTTATTTAAAATTACATTTTACAAAAAGTTATAAAAAAAATCTTTTTTTTTAGTTTTATTTGTTTAGTTCTATTACTTGAATTTCTCAAGATTGTTAAAATTGATATTAAATATCCATATGACCAAATATGTTAGAAAACACACAAGCTACCATGGGGTGTCCTAATTGTTTCACACGACTGTAAATATTTTTATATAAAGCGACAATATGTTATTATTGCGGTTAAGCGTGCCTTGAGAGCCGTACAAAAAATATAAAATAGCATTAAAATATTAACTAACACAAAATAATTCTCATAGAGAACATAAAAGTATCAACAACACAAAATATGGCTTTGCATGTACTACATAGACCTGCTAGCACGCTAGCAGGCTAACAATAGCACATTCATTCAGAACGGCACCGTATTTAAACAACTAAAAGAGTGTAAAAGGTTATTGTATTTATATTACCTCATTGGTCACGTGCACTAGAGAGGAGTACAACAGCGTCTTCTGAGAGTTACAACAGCAACTTGTGAAGGCCGCTTCTTGCTCGTTGGCTTGGTAATGTCTTGGTGTGCACCAATCATTAACGTCTTACTGAAACACACACACTGGTGAAAATAGGTTCCACATCAGAATCGATTTACATGTCAGCGTAAACAAGTCCTACAAGCACAATAATACTGTAAATCTTAACATTTATCAATTTAACGCACACTAACTTAACATAATTAACTTAAATGCAAGAATTGACTCAAAGCTGGCTCTGAAGGCAGCTTCACTACCAAACAGGCTGAATGACAAGATGATTGTGTGTAAGGATAAGAAAGCCAACCCCACCAATTTTTGATTGTATTGTAAAGTTAACGTTGTAAGGTTGTTGCATTGTTAAAATATGTACTGTTCTCCAAACCAAATAACTAATGTGATGTAAGAGCACTATTTCGCCACAAGGGGGAGTGTCTCGCCAAATGTGCGTCGCTTCAACGGAGAAGAAGAACATCCAGCGCTGGAGTATCACATGTTGGACAAGAAAAAGTGTGTGATGAAATGCCAGAAGGCTAACGTGCCATTTCTGTTGCTACAGGTGACAGTTAGTCGTGCGTGATATATTTGAGTAGCATCATTGATGGAAGTGTGTGAATGTTGGTTGTTTATCCACACATTTGTATGTGCAATAAGAAGTAATTACAGTCAAGGAATAATAAACAATGTTCATTATTTACTGAGACTTCATACTACATTTTATTTACTCTTTTTATTCTTGTGTGTGCTTTTTTTTGGTCTATTTTTTCTTGTTTTTGGGTGTGATTGTGATTTTTATTTAAGTGTAATTTTTGCTACAAGAGACTGAGAGTCAATTTTATTTTCATTGAGTTTTTTGTTTGTTTAATTTATTATGATGTTTAATTTATTTTGTTTTAAAGTTTTTGACATTCCAATCCAATGTTAAATAGCTACTCTTGAGAAATTAAAGTTGATCCGGTGTAATTGAATCATGAAAAAATTGTCTCAAAATAATGTTGACAATAATATCGTTTATCGCCAACAATGTGTAGGACAAATATTGTCTGGCAAAATGTAAATATAATTTACATAATATATTAACTATAAAATTATAATTATTATAATTCTCATTACATGTGCTATCTAATTATCTGATTTGATTACAATTATTGTGTGTTACAGTTAACTAACAACAACAATAATAACATGTTGCTGTAATATGTTACATAATATTACGACGTTATTCTCGTAAAATTATGACTTTCTTGTTAGATTATAATTTTTTGAATATTTATTCCGTATGTAGCAGACTTAGAATGGCATCCGGGTTGAAGAACACATACATACACATACAGTCAAACTTGTCTATAGCGGCCACTAGAAGGAGTCTGCAAAAGTGGCCGCTATAGACAAGTGGCCTCTATAGACAGGTTGGTGTCCAGTTTGAATGTTGACCAGTAGAGGAAAAAAAAGAAAAAAAAAAGGGAAAAAAATAATAATGTTGACCAGTAGATGGCACTGTGGGACTGCGGATAAAAGTTGTACAGCACTACTGACGTTCTTATTCTTTTTCTTGTGTTTTCTTTCTTTTCTTGGGAGAATGAACAGAATAAGAATTTCACTGTTTAGTATAACGGCCTGTTTTACTATGCATATGACAATAAAACTCTTGAATCTACTAGGCTTGTTATTATCCACCACCCACAGAACAAAGCTGTGCTAGTAATGTCTTACGCTTGTTTTTAATATTTTACTTTTTATACGACAGAGTGTCATTACAGCTTTAGCATTACAGCAGAAGCAACAGGAGAAGTTTCCTTCTTTGCTTCGGAGCTGAATAACACTGACAAGTTAACAGACTAGTAGCGAACGGAAAAGAAGACGGCTTTGTTTGTGTCGAATACAGAAGATGAGGACTTTGATGGATTTGTGGATGAGGATTGATGAAAAATAACGTGAGTACATTCTAAAATACTTCAATTAAGTACAACCCAACTCAGTTTTGCTCCCGCTGCCGCATGCATGCTAGCGTATGGTTTTTTTTTTATTGTAGCGTCGCTGGGAGCACGTCCTGTTCCCAGCCTACTTTGCGGTAATGTTTTGGTGCAAATGCTCTTAAAGTTACATGTTTGACCAGGAAATAGCAAGCTCAAAAGAAGACTGCTTTTTTATGTGGAACAACTGACAGTTTGTGTGGATCTTGTGAATGATTGTGACTGAGCTAGGACTCAGTAATTAAAGTCTACACACGACGGCTTCATTGATTGAAAAACAAAACTTTTTCGTGCATGAAGCTTTTACTTGAGTTGGTAATTTGGCCGCTATATGCAGTCAGATATTGACCAAGGGAGACAAAATGGGTGGCCGCTGGCCGCGTTGGACAGGTGACTGCTATACACAGGGTCTATAACATGCAAATTTGCTGCGGGGGATTTTTCAGTGGCCGCTATAGGCAGGTGGCCGTTCTATAAAGGTGGCCGCTAAGACAGGTTTGACTGTATATCCATCATAGCTATCCACATGCATCATAGCCAGTTGTCCACAATCTCCCTTGTGCTTCTTAAGCTTTTCATACAGGGTAGCATTTGTCTCTGGATCCTATAGCAACCACGGCGGGTGTGGTGGATAGACCACAAAAGGACTACATGCAAGGTTTGTAAAACCAAATTTCTCTGTTTTCCCCTGCACACTACAAAACACTTCTACAAAAATGGTCTCTTTTACTATTTAACTGTTCCCACGTTGGGAAGAAAACGCTCTTTGCCAGATGATCCCCCCATGACCCTGTAGATGCATGGAATACGATAATGTGACTTGGAGTCTTCTCAACTCAAGAGGAAACTCACCAACTTCAACCTGTGGTGCAGAGAACTGCAGAACTAATGACAAAGGTACATAAATTTAGCCTACTTACTGAGGAACTGATGAAGAACTAGTGACGAACTAATGTGTAGTTACTGAGGAAGTAAGGCACATACTTTTTTTTTTTTTTCCTTGACAGGGAAGGGCGTGTATGGCAGGAGCTCTGTTGATGATACTGGAAATTTTAACTATTTTGGTGCTTTCCTGACGACACTTCATGAACACAAGATCAGTGCTGCTTGCTGAATCCCCCAACTTTAACTTGGATAGTCGAGAGGTACAGATACAAGTATTGATACTGCTAGCAAGTCTAGCTAACTAGCGAACTGCTGAAGTTCAAAGAGGTTGCTTAGCAACAATGTCAAAAACAAAGGAAAATGATTCTGGTTCTGAACTTGCAGAGGAAAATGATTCTGGCTCTGCATTTCGAAGTGGACATGGAAATAAAAACAGTGGCAGAATACCTAGCTAGTCCAAGATACCAAGAGTTGCAAAATGCTGTCAAGAGCTTCAAAGAAACCTTTGATAGAAGCTTCGAGAGTAGAGAGATCACTCTACCACAAATAATGCGAGCAATTGAGAAGCTGCATTCAACTGTAGAGATACAGTCTGAAGAAAATAGAGCACAGAACAAGTATATCAAAAAACTAAGAAAAGAAGTCAAGAAGTTGCAAGATGAAACTGCAGACCTGAGCGCTGCTCTTAAGGAGGTTAAATACCCTATGGTAGATATCAAGGCTCTGCAGGACGACATTAGGGTACTGCTGAATGACAATGCTGCCTTGCGCTCTGCTCTTCAGGAAGCGATAAACCGTAAAGAAAATACAGCATTTTGCAAGGATGTTAGGGTTCTGCAGGATGATATCAGGGCATTATAGGAAGATAACGCTGCCTTGCGCACTGTTCTCAAGGAGGCTATAAACCATATGGAAGCCGCCTCACGTACTGATCTTAAGGATGCTAAAGACCCCAGGGAAGAAAATAGAGCATTATGCAATGATATCACCATTCTACAGGATGACATCAAGGCACTATTGAAGGACAATGCTGACTTCCGCACCACCCTTGAGGAAGAGAAAGAAGCAAAGGAGAATATCAAGGAGCAAATTAAAAACTTCATTGACGAGATGGATCAGATGGCACGAATGAATGATGTGGTCCTCACAGGGCTCCAAATCACACCCAAGTCAAGAGATGTTCCTTCAATAAAGCAACAGATTGCTAACTTCCTACACTCGAAGGAGGTGGATGTCGATGTCAACAGTATTGACACGTGCGTCCCACTCCATGGCAGGAACAACACCACACCTGTCATCATTAAGTTCACCAACAGGGAATCCAAAACAGCACTGCTGAAACAGGGAAAGGAGCTAAGAGGCACCAACGTCTACATGAATGAGCATCTCACAAAACGCAATTCTGACATCGCCAAGGAAGCACGAGACCTGAGGAAGCAAGGAAAGATTCAAAACACTTGGAGCACTAACGGGAAAATCTACATCAAACTAAAAGGAGGTCCAGGAGTCGCAAGTGTGCTTGTTGTCCAAGACATCAGTGATCTGGATACATATTAAAGATCATATTACTATGACAATAAGCATAATTGCAATAACCTTGACAGAGTTAATAACAGGAACTCTTGTATACAAACTCAGTGTCACTAGCAGTGCAACACCAAAGAAGATGTGGATATCAACAGGAGAGGAAGGACAGGATAAATAGAAAGGGAAAAGGAAAGGAGAAGGAGGAAAAAAGGGGGAAAAAAAGACTTTTTTTTAGCATTTGTGTACCTGTATACTGTATATGTGTATACTGTATATGTATATATGTGTGTACTTGTGTAGGTGCAGATGTAAGTGTATCTATATGTATGTGCGTGTTTGTATGTGTATGTACACACATGTATGTAATAGCAATTGATGTGGATAGGATTAAATAAGCTCTGCTTCTTCCTACTCCTTTTCGGACATATGCATGTTCGAAATAAAGTAAACCAAACCAAAACAAATTTAGAATAGTTATTGAGCAGTGGTTAGGTGGGTTCATTCCTCATTAACTACTGTAATCTTGTGTACCTTATTGTAAAGTGTTACCTTATGTTCCTTACCGTTTCTCTTTTATACTGCAGAATGTTGCTATAATTCATCCATTTCTTAAACTCTTTCAAAACTTTGTTTGTACTCTTCACTGCATGTGTACAATCCTCCGTGCACCAAGGGACTAACCTCTTCCTTTTACTTCCACACCTCCCCGCAATATAGGTTTTTGCAGCTTCCACTGCAGCCAAACTGACATTTTTATTTATTCATTCATACCCCCATCACTCAAAAAAGTAAACAATCCCCAGTCAGCTTTGTCTAGTACCCATCGATCTGTACATTTTATTGGAGTATTTCAATTTGTGTTACCAGTTGAAAATGTAACAGGGTAATGATCACTTCCCTTAACAACGTCTCATATTATTTTGTTTGCCAGTTTCTGAGATACCAATGTCCAGTCCAATACTGACTATAGTGCCACACCCAGTCTTGTGGCTGAGCCATCACTTCAACATACTAAACTCTTCCTGCCCATTACTTCCTCCAAAACTGTGCCAGTATAATCAGTGTTTTCAATAAAATGGAATCATTTTGTCAATTTGTATCAATACACTTATTTGGGAATGTTTCATCAATATGTAACGCAACAATATCAACAAAATAATGTCATGAGTTAGAGTGCTGCTCTGCTGCCATTTTATGGTCTCTTGTTGCAGCGCACCTGCCCACCTTGGGGAGGAGCTCAGACACACCTGTTTTCAATCTTCGTTGGACTACTTTAGCTCTGCTTCCATGTTCAGTCATAGCCGGATTGTTTTCCCATGTTCACCTGTTCCATGTGTAGCCGAGTGAAATCTTTGATTTAAAGTACTGTGCTTTTTGTTGTGAATATTCTCAAAACCTGCATTTATGTTTTGATGGAACTTCTTTTTGTTGCGGTTGCTGTTGCAAGGGGGACCCTTTATAGCGACGCACACAGGGAGAAACGCGTGTCTGCTGCCATAACGTGGACGTTTGAGCAGCTGAAGTCAGGGAATGCTGCGGTGTGTGCCCTCCTTGCCATTGTTCCACAGAAAATAAATGTACAGATCCTCACTTGGTGTGTGTTCTTCAATCCGGATGCCATTACAAGGCTGCTACACATGCTCATGTCCTGCCTTGTATGCCTTCCCATGTTTCTGGCCTCGGCTAGTTCTTGTAAGTACTACCCGTGCAAGTTCCTGTCAGCCTTTTTGCTACAGTCTGTTTGTTGCTATACAAGTTCTCGCTCCTGCGCAGTTTTTCCATTGCAGTGAAGTTTTTGTTACCATTCTCTGCTAGTTTTTCAGCAGCTACCTTTGTTAGTATTTTTGTATTTTTCTGTTTCCCCTGCCGGTTAGTTGTGCAGCACCTTTAGTTACTATAGTGTCATATTTTTGTATTGGAATAAACCTTCATAAACCTACACCGGTGTCCTCTCTGCATCTTGGAATCCGGTTACCGGCTGTGTGCCTACCCGTGACAAATAATATCACGGTTCCATTTTATTACATACCATTGTTTGAGCAGAATCAAATCAACACTGCAAAATAAGAAAAAAAAGCAAAAAACTACTATTTTGCTCTCACTCAAATTCTTCAGAGGCCTTCTGAAAGCGGCCCATACCCCAATGAGTGAATCATCAGAACTCAAATCAGTAAAGGGAATCAAATCACTACTTTCCAGACCCAATCTGGAAGTAATGGAACAGGAAGTGACTTCATCAGTTACAGCATTTAGTGATGACAGCATACAGTCAAATAAAACACCTTTAACTACAAATGCAACCTCTGCAGTCACCGTGTCTTTCTTCTGCACATGAATAAAAACAAGATGTATTTATTGAACAAAGACACGTGCAAAGAATATTACAACACAGTGACTGCATGGAAGTCAGGCGAGTCAAGCAGGAGACCATCAGTGACTCTGCATGTGTCTTATCAAACCCGACTTCCAAGAAAATGTGTCACCACAATTTGAGCAACTAAAAGTAGGGAAGCTCCATTCAGGGTTTTATGCTGCCAATACCAATTATCAAAGGCCAAAATCGACCGACACCGATCACATGGATTAATGATACATTTTTCAATTTATTTGTGATGACTGCTGCACCCCTGCTACTGGCTATATGATATGAAAAAAGGAAGCATAAAATTATCTTCATTTAGACAAAAACATATTTGTCTTACATTTGGAAGAGAACATACATCACTGGTGAAACTTTCAGAAGATGACACGCCTTCTTTGAGGATACTTTGGATGTGAGTCCATTGCTGGAACTTCCAGGTCCGTGACAGAGACTCGGCGAACTCTGTGTCTTCCACTACTGAGAAAGGCTGCTCATCTCGTTGGATGAATTCAATTATTTTTCGGGTTATTAGCTTAGCCTTCTGGCTGTCACGCACACACACACACACGAGTGTTAGCATCATAGCGTTAGCTGCAGTTTGAATGATGATCACACCATGAGCCTCCAAAACTCACGATAGTGCGTCAATTGCTTGTTCTTCAAATGCCATACTAAAGCTTTTTTAAAGTGTTACCCTTGCAAGATAGTTTCCGTGGCATGTGTTAGCAGTTAGATTCCACACGGCAGACATGATTTGTTACCGTTTTAGGTGAAGGGAAAATGGCAGAAGGACGCTGCCGAAGATGTCAAGACGCTACACTGCACACAGGCATCGCTGCGGGCCGCAATAGTCATAGGCACAAGTATCAGCTTTTGTGATAGGCGTTGAAAAGAAAGTATCGGCACATACAGATATTGCGATTTTTCACAAAAATCGTCCGATACTGATCGGTGGCTGATCAATCGGAGCACCCCTAACTAAAAAGTTTTTCTCCTGTGTGTGTTCTCATGTGTGATTCCATGTGTGCCTTTCGATAGAAGTGTTTACCACAGTCTGAGCAACTGAAAGGTTTTTCTCCTGTGTGTGTTCGCATGTGTGATTGCATGTTTGGCTTGTGAGTGAAGCTTTTGCCGCAGTCTGAGCAACTGAAAGGTTTTTCTCCTGTGTGCGTTCTCATGTGTGATTGCATGGTTGTCTTGTGAGTGAAGTGTTTACCACAGTATGAGCAACTAAAAGGTTTTTCTCCTATGTGCGTTCTCATGTGTATTTGCATGGTTGTCTTTTGAGTGAATAGTTTACCACAGTCTGAGCAACTGAAAGGTTTTTCTCCTGTGTGCGTTCTCCTGTGTAATTGCATGTTTGTCTTTAAATTGAAGCGTTTACCACAGTCTGAGCAACTAAAAGGTTTTTCTCCTGTGTGTGTTCTCATGTGTCTTTGCATGTTTGTCTTTAGACTGAAGCGTTTACCACAGTCTGAGCAACTAAAAGGTTTTTCTCCTGTGTGCGTTCTCATGTGTCGAGTCAAAAGACTCTGACAAGAAAGTATTTTATCACAAACTGAGCAGTTAAAACGTTTACCTGTCTTCTTTTTAGAGCTTTCAGAGTGTTTGTTGCCAGTGTGAGTCATCATATCACCTTCACAATCTGTATCGCTGCTCAGAGATTCTTGGTTGAAGTCGCTGTCTTCACCTTCAGGAGAGTGTGACGTTGTGTCGTCACTATCTGACAGTGGAGCTAAGAGGTTGTCTGCTTGTGATCCTCCACAGTGGTCAACATCAGCTTCTGTTGTCATGTGTTGCAGTGAGCTGCTGCATGAAGGCTCCGCCTCTCTCATCTCCTCACTTGGACTATGATGAAGCTGTGAGGACTCAGGTGGTTTGTCTTCAGGGTCTTCGGTCTTCACAGAGACACCAGTCAGTGGCAACCTGGTGAGATCAGCCTCCTCTGGCCCTAGAAGATGCTCTCCCTCCTGAGTGATGGAGAGTTCTTCCTCTTCCTCTTTAACGTAGGGGGGCTGTGGCTCCTCTTCTTCCTCTTTAATGTGGGCGGGCTCTAGGCCCTCTTCTTCCTCTTTAACAGGCTGTGGCTCCTCTTGCTCCAATGTGGCGCCCCCCCCCTGTGGCTGAGGGGAACATTCTCCTTGACCACCAATCAGCTGCTGGATGTCTGCAGGGCACAAACAGGAATTCTCATGGAAGCTTATCGTGCATGTAGCTTACAGTAAAAGCTCAGTTGCCAGAATTCTACCTTAAAAATAACAGTGGAATAAAGATTGACGGTTCTTTCAATACTTTACTGTAAAAACCTATTTTTTTGCTACATAGCAATAAACTATATTTTGTGTATAAAAATTGCCTCAACGGCACATAAAATGTGCTGCCAGTTAACAGTGGCTGTTTTGTATAAGTCACGTTACGTCACATCATCAATCTAAAATCTTTCCCATCCCTTGCCACACCCATTGCTTAACATCTGGCGTAAAAGAAGTCTCTATACAGTAAGTCATAGTCATACTATTATGTCATACACCTGTACTATGTCTCTGACGTATGAAAAGTCAGACATCAGCTCTGATGCTGGTTAATCCCTGGGAAGAGTTTAAGTGCAATGCTTCAAAAAAATGTTTCCTTTTAATGAGGTACCCTTGGTATTTTCATGTCTGTCCACGCCCTGCCCGTGTAGTATTTACCAGGACATGAATGCCCAGAAAGTTTATCTTCAAAGCTGTTTGATTCATATAAACACCATGGTGAGCATTTTAAAAAGTCAAATAATAAAAACTGTCCTTTTGCATTTGAGTGTCTGGAATATTTTGTTATATTTATTTATGATGAGTGCTACTGTGCGATTGAGAACACGCAGAAAAGAGAAAAGAGAAAGCGGGATCATGTTTCACATAATGATTGTGGATGATGGGCAAAATCCCCCCCCAACAGTGAAGTTTTCTTTCGGTAGTAGACTAGTGAACGTTAAGCATACCTTCAACGTGGAGCACAACTCGAGTTTTGCAAACAGCTTCCAGTTGCTGTCGTAGCCGCTCGTTCTCCTCTCTTGTTGGAGAAAGTTCCTCCTCGTACAATGTTATGTGTAGTCTCTTATCTGCAGCTTCCACCTCCGTGTGTCCGAGATGCAATGAGGGTGCCCAGTCTGGATGGCTTTCATCCATTTCATAAGCTGGTCTCCCTAAAAGCACACACTCCCATGATGCCTTTTACAAATGTGTACATCGATCACGGTTCTTTCATTCATTCTTGATCCTACAAACCACAACGAGTTTTATTCCCCAAAACACGGTACTTGACTTTGTTTGCTGCCCTCAGCTAGCTTGGCTAACGCTAGCGGCCTACTGAATGCGAGGCGTGAAGGAGCAAAACGCACGCTTTGATTCAAACTTACCAGTGTGAAAATGCCGTGAACACACCAACATGTGTCGGGTGATGGCGTCGAAAGTGATGTGTGGTCGTCTCACGGCTGCTATCCAGGCCATTCGGCGTCTCTTCGTTAGCTCACAGATCACAGCTCCTTGGCTTTGCTTCCACGTTGGAAATGGGAAAAATGTCACCCCATCCTTTTTATCCCCGGAGCGATCGCGTGAACGATTGTGGCAGTTAATAACACAACACGTCTGCACCATGATTTCACTTGTTTCAACAAAACAACAACACAAGGAGATCAACAAACTTTGCAGCTTCCTTTCAAGCCCACAATGCAACGCGGTTACGTCACCTCCCACCCAATTCCCCCCACCCACTGATGTGTATAATATATCTGGATAGCTCATTGGCGTCGCACGGTGGCCTAGTGATTAGCACTTTGGCCAACACATTGGGCAATTCTGTGTGGAGTTTGCATGTTCTCCCCGTGTGTGCGTGGGTTTTCTCCGGGTACTCCGGCTTCCTCCCACATTCCAAAAACATGCAGGTGAGGTTAATTGGCGACTCTAAATTGTCCATAGGTATGAATGTGAGTGAATGGTTGTTTGTCTATATGTGCCCTGCGATTGGCTGGCGACCAGTCCAGGGTTACCCCGCCCGTCGCCCGAAGTCAGCTGGGATAGGCTCCAGCATGCCCCCGCGACCCTAATGAGGATGAAGCGGTATAGAAAATGGATGGATGGATATAATAGCTAAGAGGAAATGTGCGTACTTTTTTGTTCTGATCATGATATATGTATTTCTTTAAGGGACGAAGGCTGCGTTACTTGAAGGAATGGGAGAATCTCCCCGCTTTTTAATGTCAAATATAGATGTTCTGTTAGCCTCTTCATCTGCTTTGTACACTATGTACGCTGTGCCAATGTAGTCGCGATGTGAGTAGTAAGATGGCGTCTCTTTGGCTTCAGCGGCTTGCACCGGCGGGTGCGACCTATGAGCTATCCAGACTTATTAGTACAGATCAGTGTTCCCCACGCAGAACATTCTTCTTCTTCTTTTAGTTTAATGGCGGGTTGCAACCATGACTTTAAAAGGTGCATACCGCCACCTACTGTACCAGAGTATGTAACATGAGCCATATACAGTATCTTACTTTATACTAATGTGGTGATATGAGAAGACACGTGCACTGCTTATTGGACTGATCGTCATTGGTTGTTAGCGCTAGATGGCGTTCTATAAGAGTGCCTGTTGCTTTGTCGCTCGCCCTTTGACCTCTCGCTGGGTGCCCTCCTTCAGCGTTCACTGCCGCGTTCGCTTCTTGCCTCTCGGCAGCACAGACAGCCGCTGCATAAACGGGGTTAACTAAACTCAAGGTAGGGTTCCCCCTGGTTACGGCGTAGCGCACAGCTTAGCTTAGTTTATAGCCTCTATGCTATGTTTATAGGCTCCCGTGTCTGCGCCTCTCGCCTCTCTCTCAATGAGCGACAAGCTTGCTGTCAAGTGGTAAGTATGTCCGTCTTCCTGGTGTATGAGCTGTCTATTCCAATTTGATTTGTTCCTCCTTTTTTCTGTTTTTGGTAGACGCTGCCGTCTTGCCCGTGTGCAAATTTCCGAGCTGACACATATTGCATGTTTGTTGTGCCGGTTCTACATGTCCGCCGGTCCCATCTGCTTGCTGTTAATGCCGCTTTTCTACTGCGGCTACTGCACGCTTGATAGATGCGAGCGACCCTTCAGTGTCTACAACTAGCTGGGGGCTACGTTTGGGGTTTCTACGGGAGCTACCCCACTCCCCCCTACGGAACGCTTTCCCCCCACCAAACAACGAACTGTGCCGCTCGCGTTGACTTGAGCAAAGTCAGAACTGACTGAACTGTTGCTCTATTTTGCACAGAAATGTTTGTTGTAAAAATTGTGTTTTTTCCCAGGAGCTGCGGGTCAAATGGTGGTGGTGGTAGTGGTGCTCCTTCGGTGGTGGTAACTTTGTTTGTATATATTTGCAAAGCACTTGTTTTGGTTGATTTTGGTTTTGTAGTGGTTTTGTTGTGTTTTGGTGCTTTATTTAGGTTGCCCCATTTAGTTTCCCCCATCCATCCAGCCTAACTCCAGCTCCCTGGCGCTTTGTGGGTGTGTGAGTTCCTTGGCGCCACATTTTTAGAAGACAACAAGAGCCAATATTTTAATTAACTTGAAATAAAAGTCTGTTTTAAGAATTTGAAATAAGAATAATAAATATTGTAAATGGAGCCAGTGTCTCCGTCGCCTCATTCAAAGTAAGCTTACCTGTGTGCCTTAGTTTCATATTTCCCCTCTTAGGGGTGGCGTTGTTAAACCCTTTACTACATCAGTCCATACAAACTTTGAACCCTTCCCCTCCCTCCCTCCACTAACTTACTGTAGATAATGAGGAGACTACTTATACTACTACTACTAATAATAATAATAATCCTAATAATAATAATACATATGATAAAATATTCTAATAATTTTCTATATTCTATTATATAATCCCGTGTCCTTCAAATATTCTATCGCTGCCCTCTGTATATCTCTAACCCCCTCCCCACCTGTTCCTAAAATACCCTCAATGCTCCATTCCCTTCCCATCTTATTAATCCTTTTCCTTAACTTTAACTTCCCTATATCTCTTGCAGTGTAGTACTATGTGTTCTACGTCCTCTATACTTTTGCATACATACATACATACTTTTGATTTACATTTCCCTACCAAAAACATCTTGTCATTGAACCCGGTGTGATTGAACCTCATCCTAGTTAACACTATTTCCTCTTTCTCCCGCTACTCCCCTCATCCCACCTATTTTGCCATTTCTCCATCATTTGTTTTTTGATTATTGCCTTAACTTCGCCTTTACCAGCAGGTACATTTATAATTTCATTTCTTCTAATCCCCATTTTAGCCATTTTATCTGCCACCTCGTTCCCTTCCACCCCTACATGTGCAGGTACCCAGCAGAATCTTATTTCTATTTTGAACATGCGTCACTGGAACAGGCTTTGATGTATTTCTAATAGTAAATCCTCCCCACTTGATTCCATATCTTTTATACTGTATAAGGCTGCCAGAGAGTCCACACAGCATACCCCTCTATCTGCTTTTATTTCCTCTATCCATTGCAGGCCAATAATCATTGCCATCATGTCTGCTGTATAAACCGAGAGCTGGTCTGGTAATCTTTTAATGATGCTATAGTTCATTGGTGGTCCATAGATTCCAATCCCCACCTTCCCTTCTTCGCTTTTTCATCCATCTGTAGAAATATCTAAATAACTGTAATATTTGTTTCTAATATATTGACTTGCTTTATGTCCTTTTTCACTATCTTTCCATTTATTTTTTAACTCTGTTGTATATACATCTACTACAGGTTTTGGAAATAGCCAGATAAGAATATTGCTTATGGGTGTAGAATTATTAATATGTATATTTGTTATGTTATATTTATCTATTTTATCTTTAATTACCCGCCCAAAGCTATTACTTTTGGTTGCATTATACTCCCAACAGTCCTCCATCACATCCTTGGCCAGATGTCCATGCCTACATCCTTTAAGTCTACTCCAGTATGTCAACATAAGTTGATCTCTTCTCAGGTCATACGCTACTTCTCCTAACTCAACCTGCATTGCTTTCATTGGTGTTGATGTGATTGCACCTGTACTTATCCTAAATGCTTTGGGAATATTTCTATTTTCCTTAAATGTGTTTTAGCTGCAGCTCCATTTACAAAACTTCCATAATCTATATTTGCTCTCATCAAAGCTCTATATACGTATATACATTAGTGATTGTTTATCTGCTCCCCACTCCTTACCTGTAACAGCTCTCATTAAGTTTATAATCTTCTTACATTTCTCTTCTACCTTTTCCACATGGGTCTTCCATGTGCCTTTCTGATCTAGCCACATACCAAGGTATTTCAGATTGTCTACTTTTGCAATGTTTTGTCCATACAGCATCAGGTTCTGATTTTTTATGCCTTTTTTCCTGGTAATCGTCATGTAACATGTTTTATTGGGTGATAGCTTAAATCCCCAGTCATACCACCATTGTTCTATCTTCTTTATTGCTTCCTTCATTTTACTTGTCACGTTTACAGAATCTCGTCCCCTTGCCCAAATAACTCCATCATCTGCGTGTAGGGCCGACCCAATCCTTCTATCCAGATTCATGAATATATCATTTATCATTACATTAAACAAAACTGGGCTAATTACACTCCCCTGTGGTATACCATTTGCTATACTGTATTCTTCTGACATCTCTGATCCTATTTTTACTTTGAATTTTCTGTCCGATATGAAATCAAGAACCCAGTTATAAAGCCTACCTCTAATTCCCATCCTATTCATCTTAATCAATAAACCTTCCCGCCACATGGAGTCATAAGCCTTTTCAATATCAAAGAATAGAATATTCATCAAGTCTTTCATTTGAAAGCTTTTCTCTATTTCATGACTTACTCTCACTACAGCATCCATTGTTGATCGTCCTTTTCTAAACCCACACTGATAAGTTGCAAGTAACCGTGGACGTTCAAGGAAATAATGAAGTCTTCTAACTAGAACTTTCTCCATCCATTTGCATAGATGTGATGTTAGAGCAATAGGTCGATAGTTCTCAGGATGCTTTGGATCCTTACCAGGTTTATTAAATGGTAAAATCAATGCACTTTTCCACTGCTTCGGTATTTTCCCTTCTTCCCACATCTTGTTAAATAAATATCATATTTTTCCCAACATATTTTCTGGTAAGTTCTGTAACATAATATAACTCAACTGGTCTTCTCCTGTTGCAGTATCTTTACTTTTATTTAATACTGTCAGCAATTCATTCACATTAATTTCAACATCCATCACACTCTCCTCACCATCCTGTCTTAGAAACACATCCCTATTCTCTTGTATCATCCTCTCCTTCCCTATTCTATGATTAGCATCCAGATGGTCTCCACTATGCACCCCCGCAAACTTGCTTTTTGCTTTGCTTTTTCCTGACCAGTCCCAGCCATTGTTCCATTATCTTCTAATGCAGGTATTTGAACAAACACCTTTTTCCCACTCATCTTCTTCAACATTGACCATACATCTCCTATCTTGATTTGCCTTCCTATGGCAGAGCAATAATCCCTCCATGCGTTTTGTTTACTGTTTTTAATTACTCTTCGGCCTCTGGTCATTTGACATTTTCTTGGCTGAGTTTCTTCCTTAACCTTCTTAATGTGCTATTTCGCTCTTTTCCAGCTGTTGTGCACTTTTCATTCCACCATGGAACCATTTTCCTTTCCCTCCAATTGACTTCCACGGTATACTTTTCATTGCTGCCTCTGTTATCTTATTTGTCATCTTAACTGTGCATTCCTCTATGCCACCTTCCATTGATATTGAATTTGCTGCTTTGCTACATTCCTCCCTGAATTTTCCCCAATGCGCTTTTGAAAAGCACCATTTTTTCTGTCTGGGTCTTTCTTTGACATCTACTTCTGCGTTTATTGTACAACCTCTGGGGAAATGATCACTTCCTATACTTGTGGTTTCATTTACATACCATTCACAGGAACTTGCCAAGCTATGTGAGACCAGAGTTAAACCAATGCATGACATTCTATTTGAGCATATATCTATTCTTGTTCCATTTCCCTTGATGAAGCAGACTAACTGTCTGATATCCATGAGTTCTCCTACTACTATTCCATTGTGATCTGTTTGCTGACTTCCCCATCAACTATGATGTGCATTAAAGTCCCCACACCAGATCTCTCTACCACCATGCCTCCTTATTATCTTCTCCATTGTTTCAACATCTAGTAGTTTACAGGGGTTATATATATTAATAATGATTATATTTGTATTTGCTTGATGTATTTCAATAATCACACATTCTATTTCATTTAATGTTGTTATTCTATTATACTTCTATATTGTTCCATCCCTCACAAATGCTGCACACCCTCCCCCTTGCTTTTCTTTTCTATGGAATGGCACTGATTCATAGCCATGCAACACATCATCCACATGTGGTCTAAGCCATGTTTCTTGCACACGTATCATATCAGGTCTTTTCCCACTTTCTCTTCTACATTTCTTAAGTTCTTGTCCGTTTGCTATGAAACTTCTTGCATTCCATGGTAGGATGTGGAGTACCGTGATGTGTTGGATGAACGTTCTGACATCCTGCATCTTTGTGTAGAGTCAACATAGCATGTATTTCTTCTGCTTTCAGGTCCTTGATGTTTCAATATTGTTCTGCAGCTTCCACAACCGTTTTGATCCTGTCACTTTTCCTTTCTTGCCTGATGGCCACATTGATGATTTTACATATAAAAGCTACAAAGTTCTTTTTCCTTACAATTAATGTTTCTTCTTCTATTGCACACTTATGGTTACATTTCTGTTGGGGAGCAGTCCATTCTAATTGAGATCTTCCATGGCGTGTTCTCTGAGGAAGTCCTCGTGCATGTCCTGTATGTTCTAGATGAGCTTAATTACACACATAGCTAGATTCTTTACTGCTTCAGCATATCATACCTTATTTTCTCTTTTGTATTTTTGCACTTCTTTGGCATGTCTTTGCACTTCACAGCCACCATATGCGGCACTGTGTTCTCCTCCACAGTTGCAACATCTTAGCTTAGCATCGCTAGCACACTTCCCATAGTCATGTTCTCCACCACACTTTGCACACCTTTGCCTCCACTGACATTGCTGTGCTGTGTGTCCCATTCTCTGACATTTATAGCATCTTAGTGGTTGAGGGATGTACCCCCTCACCCTAAAATTCATACATCCTATACGTATGTCTGCCGGTATTGTCTTTTCAAATACAAGTAATACAGACAAACTGTCACTTTTTACTCCTCCTCTGCTGGTTTGGAGTCGTCTAGCTTCTGTTATTTTGCCACCTCTTATTTCTCTCTTCACCTCATCCATGGACATTTCCATCGCTACGTTTGATAGAACTCCTCTTATTGCTGCTTCCTCTCCTGGTATGTGTACTTGTATTTCTCCTCCATCAAGGTCCTTCAACTTCATCATATGTCCTTGCTGCTGATATTAGTATTCTTCTGTTATTGAGCATTTTGGCGTATTTAACTTTCCCTATTTCTTTTTCAATTGCTTTAGTCAAATGAACTGGGTGAAAATGTCCTTTATCTTTGCTCATTGTAATAAGAACTTTGCATTCTTCATCTGACTCTTCTTTGCCGTTTGTTTTAGCTCCTATTTTTTCTTTGTTTGTCTTCCATCATGATCTTTTCCGCTGCTTGCTTCTGATCATGACTGTTTCCTTGCTATTTTTACGTGTGTGTGTACTCCATCTCCTCTGCCCCTTCGTCGCTAACATCATCTGAGCTACAGCCCATTGTTACACTCACGGTACAGTTTGGTTGCACCCGCACTTCAGCTCCCTCCGCACCGCCGCCACCAGCTCTTCGTGTCTCTTTTGGTTTGTTGCCGGTCGTGGCGCACCGGTCTCGTCGTACCGGGCCCATATAGGCCGTCGGCCGAGACTTATGCAGTCCACTTCCCACAACCCACCTCCAGTCCAGACATCAAATCTCTCAACTGTATATTCAATACTTATTGTATTCCTTATCTCGCACTTTTCACGCTTCAATTTGGGCGCCTCGAACCTTGCCTTTCGTTTCGCCGACAACCGGAAGTCAAAGCCCACAGAACATTCCCCCTGCAACTTGTTGTAAGTCTAAACATTCCCACTCAAATCCTATCCTCCAATCGGAGCGTCGCCTTTTTTCCACATCAAATATCTTGTCAGCAGTGAAGGTATTTTACGGATCAAATAACGTGATAGCCTACACAGAAGCTACATTTAAACAGGCATTTCTACATTTTTAATGCAGCAGAGTTTCTGCTGCGGTAACCATGGTGATGGCAGACGCTCCTTCAAGTGACCTTCCGTGCCAGTCCGGCTGTAGAGCACGCAGCGGGTGACTGACAGAGAAGGGGAGAGACGTGGAGAGCGAATGTCGTGAATCTTGACAAGCGTTGGGAAATACCTCAATGTATTGACGTCACGTGTCATTTTGGATCGGCCTGTTACCATTCGAACATGAACTAAGCTTTTTATGTAAGGTCAAGGATGTGATTGGCGAACACGTGACCAAAGAAAAGGAAATGACCAAGGAGGCACAACCTAATCACAGGAAAAGTATCACAACATAACAAAAGCTTTTTCTACTGTTTATCAAAAAACATTGCACTTTCTTTATTAATTTGTCCTTTCCTAATTTCTTCTTCCAAACAAAACGAAAACCACTTTGGTAACTTTTTAGTACTTCCTTCAATTCCAAATGATAAACCAGTCTTTCATTTATCAATTTTTCCATTGTTTTACCCAAATTAGAGGTCCTCTTCCGGATTCTTACCTGGTTTACACAGCGGGATTATAACTGCTTCTTTCCACTCTGTTGGTAACTTTCCTTCCTCCCATGTGTGATTGTACAAGTTTAACACAGTTCCCTGGGGTAGTGTTCTTTAACCCCTTGAACTCTACCTAATTGCCCATTGAAATGTCATCCCTATTGTATTTCCATATTCATTATTATTGTCCTCTATCAACTGTTTAATTTCTCACGAGTATTTAACATTGTAATTGGCATGGCTAGACCTTTTTAAATCAAATAAACTAAACAAACAAACAACATAATATCAATGTGCTGGTCTTCACGCTATAAATACATAAATATATGACACGCATTGCTCGGCAAATTGCGTGACAATCATCTTGTCATCCAGCCTGTTTGGTAGTGAAGCTGCCATAAGAGCCAGCTTTGAGTCAATTCTTACATTTAAGTTAATTATGTTAAGTTAGTGTGTGTTAAATTGATAAATGTTAAGATTTACAATATTACTGTATTTATAGGACTTATTTACGTTGACGTGCAGCTCGATTCTGATGTGGAACCAATGTTTGCTAGTGCGTGTGTTTCAGTAAGACGTTAATGATTGGTGCACACCAAGACATCACCAAGCCAACGAGCAAGAAGCGGCCTTCACAAGTTGCTGTTGTAACTCTCAGAAGACGCTGTTGTACTCCTCTCTAGTGCACGTGGCCAATGAGGTAATATAAATACAATAACCTTTTACACTCTTTAAGTTGTTTAAATATGATGCCGTTCTAAATGAATGTGCTATTGTTAGCCGCTAACGTTAGCCCGCTAGCCTGCTAGCAGGTCTGTGTGGTTCATGCAAAGCCATATTTTATTTGTGAATATTATACAAATGTCTACCTTTTGGTTCTCTGTCCCATTCTTCCTGTCACTTCTTTATAAGCCTTTCTTTCACAAGTGAGTTCATTTCGGCTTCACTCTACTTAATATTTACCCCTACGTGTGCTCTCCTTGTTGCTGTCTTGGCATATGTATCTACCAACTCATTCCCCTCCACTCCTATATGTGCTGGCACCCATTTTGCTCGCTGGCACCGACTCTCCAGTGTAAACAGACAGATGATCAGTAATTCTACAGCTGATTGCAATATTTAATACTGGGATAACAAAGGAAACTACCCCAAATTCCCTACACGGAGCGCAGTTGCAGCAGAGTAAATACAACAAGCTAAAGTGTTTCGTGGCCGCCTACGTAAGATTTGTGGAGCCACTTTACATATAGCTTGTTCAGGATAGAGCCCGACCCATGTGGGTTTTTGGGAATATTTGGGATATCCGATATATAATCTGATATATGAAATAAGAGCGTTGACATAGACAGGATATTTACTGTAAGTGAACATCAATTCTTATCATAGCCAAAATAGGATTGAACACAAAGAAGCAGAAGACTACTAAATGAAAATAAGGAAGTTGAATTAGTAAGGCTGCCAACATAAGGACATGCCTCTTTGTGATTTACTTTTATGTGTTGCCACAAGTTTGTAGTGTTCTTTGCTTTGCTGGTGCTGGAGCCCTGGCTAACTTGCACACTGCACATGTTGCATCTAACGTAACGCCTGTTGAGTCTTTTGTGAAGTGGCTCCACACCTTCCAATGTATCACATGACAACTAAATACATGACTTGGAACATGATTAGAATGAAGACATGAACTTGTGAACGTATGAGCCCCTGTAAATCCTGCATGGAAGTATGAAGTGAAGTGGGACGCTGTGTATATCTGCATAGATCTTTATTTCACTTTAGTACGTCTAAGATATTGGTGGACATGTGGATTAACACTTGCATCTATCTTTGTTTATCTCACAGAGATGCAACTTACACGACGTTAAAACGCTGTCATATGCTCTCTAAAACTTGTGTGAAAAAAAACTAGAATGTTCCCCTTGACGGGCCCTAGTGTAGTGTAGTGTAGTGTAGTGTAATGTAGTGTTGTGTTGTTTTACAAAGTCACAGCTGGTGTAAACAAATGTAGTCTGCTGCAGCCGAGTGAGTGAGGCAGGAAGAGTGGCACCTCGCTGTGTGTTTGTGTGTGAGGGGGAGGGGCCGTTTTTTTTTTTTTTTTAGAATGCACAGAAAGCTTCCACAATAATTCCTTTTTGTGTCCCACAGACATTCACAGCTGGTTGGTCATCAAGAAGAATATCCTACTCAGCCACAGGGGAGGAAGAGTAAGAACTCTCACTGACTGAGGAGGGAGAGCATTTTCTCGACACAGAGGAGGCGGCTCTCACCAGGTTGCCACTGACTGGTGTCTCTGTGAAGACCAAAGACCCTGGAGAAAAACCACCTGAGTCCTCACAGCTTCATCATAGTCAAAGTGAGGCGATGAGAGACGGGGAGCCACAGCCCCCCTATGTTAAAGAGGATGGGGAGGAGCCACAGCCCCCCTGTGTTAAGGTGGAAGAGGAGGAGCTGCAGCCTACCCACATTAAAGAGGAAGAGGAGCCACAGCCCACCCACATTAAAGAGGAAGAGGAGGAGCGACAGCCCCCCTATGTTAAAGAGGAAGAGGAAGAACTCTCCATCACTCAGGAGGGAGAGCATCTTCTAGGGCCGGAGGAGGCTGATCTCACCAGGTTGCCACTGACTGGTGTCTCTGTGAAGATCGAAGACCCTGAAGACAAACCACCTGAGTCCTCACAGCTTCATCATAGTCCAAGTGAGGAGATGAGAGAGGCGGAGCCTTCATGCAGCAGCTCACTGCAACACATGACAACAGAAGCTGATGGAGACCACTGTGGAGGATCACAAGCAGACAACCTCTTAGCTCCACTGTCAGATAGTGACGACACAACGTCACACTCTCCTGAAGGTGAAGACAGCGACTTCACCCAAGAATCTCTGAGCAGCGATACAGACTGTGAAGGTGATATGATGACTCACACTGGCAACAAACACTCTGAAAGCTCTAAAAAGAAGACAGGTAAACGTTTTAACTGCTCAGTTTGTGATAAAAGATTTTCTCATAAGAGCCATTTGGCTCGACACATGAGAACCCACACAGGAGAAAAACCTTTTAGTTGCTCAGACTGCGGTAAACGCTTCACTTTAAAGACACACATGCAATTACATATGAGAACACACACAGGAGAAAAACCTTTTAGTTGCTCAGACTGTGGCAAACGCTTCACTCAAAAGGCACACATGCAATTACATATGAGAACACACACAGGAGAAAAACCTTTTAGTTGCTCAGACTGTGGAAAATGCTTCACTGAAAAGGCACCCATGCAAAGACACATGAGGACACACACAGGAGAAAAACTTTTTAATTGCTCAGACTGTGGTAAAAGCTTCACTCAAAAGACACACATGCGATTACACGTGAGAATGCACACAGGAGAAAAACCATTTATTTGCTCAGACTGTGGCAAACGTTTCACTCAAAAGACACACATGCAATCACACATGAGAACACACACAGGAGAAAAACCTTTTAGTTGCTCAAATTGTGGCGACGCATTTTCTTGGAGGTCCTCTTTGATAAGACACATGCAGAGTCACTGATGGTCTCCTGCTTGACTGGCCTGACTTCCATGCAGTCACTGTGTTGCTACTGTGTTGTAATATTCTTTGCATGTGTCTTTGTTCAATAAATACATCTTGTTTTTATTCATGTGTAAAAGAAAGACACGGTGACTGCAGTGGTTTCATTTGTCGTTCAAGGTGTTTTATTTGACTGTATGCTGTCATCACTAAATGCTGTAACTGATGAAGTCACTTCCTGTTCCATTACTTCCAAAATTGGGTCTGGAAAGTAGTGATTTGATTCCTTTTACTGACTTGAGTTCTTATGATTCACTCATTGGGGTACGGACCGCTTTCAGGAGGCCTTTTTTAAAATAGTAGTTTTTCTTTCTTATTTTGCTGTGTTGATTTGATTTTCGTTATATTGTTGGAATTGTAATCAATGAGATTTGAATGCAATGTGAATAAAGCTTCAATCGTGATATTTACTCAGTTATAAGTCTGGAGGTCTGTGATTGACTTTACAGCATTCCAATAAGCAATGACGTGCGGTGAGCTTTATGGCTGGTGACTGTGAAGAAGACTTAAGTGAATTTTAGAGGTTTTTACTGAATAAGGCACCCAGATCGTACACGAATAAAGAATGTGGCATTATACCACGTAAACTAGAGATGCAGGATACTTTTTTTTTTTCAATAGATAACATTTTTTAAATTTTGATTTAACTGTAGTTTGAGCACACCTGAGTGGATTGGAACAAATTAAGATTTCACCAAGCGTACCTTTTGATGTGTCCTAATGAAATATGATGATGTTACTACTACCACATCACTACTCAGGAGAACCAGAGTACCGATGGGGAGGAGTCACCTGGCGTGGCCCAGCGAGGTGCACGGTATTCGGGCACACGCTCCCAGCAGCTGTTGTGATGCCACGGAGGTCTCTGGCAAACCTTTTGCACTTTTCAAATGTCGCAGCACTGGCATTTCAGGTGGCTGATAAGGTGCTTTGTGCTCAATGTTTTTTTTCCCCCCTCATCGCGTAGCATTTGGTACAACTGGGACCCAAAATGTCTTCCTTGGAAAGTGAATGTGAGATCAGGGGAAGTTACGACAGCCGGTTAACGGTACAGAATTTGCACTTGATTTGCTCACCTGCACAGTACGGGTCATTTCCTTACGGCTTGGGGTTGGGGAAAGGGTCCTGACTGTCATTTGTGCATATGCGCTAAACAGCAGTTCGGCATACCCAGCCTTCTTTGAATCCATCAGAGGCATGGTCTGGTTACTTTGTTGTTCTACTGGGATACTTCAACGCCCATGTGGGCAATAACAGTGTGACCTGGAGGGGTGTGATTGGGAGGAATGACCTCCCCGATCTGAACCCGTGCGGTGTGATGTGATTGGACTTCAGTGTGAACCACAGTTTGTCCATCACAAACACCATGTCCAACACAAGGATGTCCATCACAAACACCATGTCCAACATAAGAATGTCCACAAGTGCACTTGGTGTAACCCTCGCTGAATGCACTGTAGCTCTGGGTGGTGTAGGTCTCCTGAGCTCTGCATTGTGTTTAATGGTGGTAATATACAGTATATATAGCCCATAAATATAGCCCTATATATATAGCCCACGAGTGAGAGAGGGCGCTATTGAGCCATTACTCCAACCACTGTTAGAACAAGTGGAATCACAATAACCAAAGTAAACCTGTTACATTGGCACCAGGACTCCCTAGGCCGCAGGGCTATGATGGACTTTGTACTCGTATCATCAGACATGCGTCTGCAAGTTGTGGGCACGCAGGTGAAGGGAGGGGCTGAGCTGTCAACTGATCACCATCTGGTGATGAGTTGGATTAGATGGCGGGGGAGGATGCCGGGCACACCTGGGAGACTCAAACGTGTAGTGAGGGTGTGTTGGGAACGTCTGGCAGAGTCTCCTGTTTGTCTTCAACTCTCACCTCCGGCAGAGCTTCGCTTGCATTCCGGGGGAGGACGAGGGTATCGAGTCCGAATGGGCCGTATTTCGTCCCTCCATTGCTGAGGCAGCCGATCGGAGCTGCGGCCGCAAGGTGGTCGTGGCGGCAAGCCCCGTACCCGACGGTGGACACCAGAGGTCAGGGCTGTCATCAAGTGAAGGAGTCCTATCGAGCATGGATTGCTTGTGGGACTCCTGAAACAGCTGACAGGTACCAACAGGTCAAGCACCACGCGGCTTCGGCGGTGATCGAGGCAAAAACTCGGGTGTGGGAGGAGTTCGGTGAGGCCATGGAGCACGACTTTCGGTCGGCCTCAAAGAGGTTCTGGCAAACCGTTCAACGCCTCAGATAGGAGAAGCAGTGCCTGGTCCACACTGTTTACAGTGGGGACGGGGGCCTGCTGACCTCAACTGAGGATACAGTTGGACGGTGGAAGGAATATTTTGAGGCCCTTCTCAATCCCACTGACATACCTTCCATGGAGGAAGCAGAGTCTGAGGACACGAATGCAGACAGTTCCATCGCCATGGCTGAGGTATCTGGGTTAGTCAAAATGGTCCCCCTGTGGCAAAGCTCTGGGGGAGGACCAGTTTCGCCCTGAAATGCTCAAGGCTCTGGATGTTGAGGGACTGTCTTGGCTGTCTCTTGAACATTGCATGGAATTTGGGAACAGTACCTCTGGATTAGCAGACTGGGGTGGTGGTCCCCCTTTTCAACTGGAGCAGGAGCTTCGTTGGCATTGCCAGCAGTAAGTCTAGATGCAACATGTGCAGTGTGCAAGTTAGCCAGGGCTCCAGCAAAGCAAAGAACACTACAAACTTGTGGCAACACCTAAACGTAAATCACAAAGAGGCATGTCCTTATGTTGGCAGCCTTACTAATTCAACTTCCTTATTTTCATTTAGTAGTCTTCTGCTTCTTTGTGTTCAATCCTATTTTGGCTATGATAAGAACTGATGTTCACTTACAGTATACACACTGATCAAAATCTTAAGAGCAGTTGAAAAATTGCTAGAATGATCATTTTGCACATTTGGATCTTAATGAGGTTTTAAGTAGAGCTACAATATGCAAAAACAAGAAGGGGGGGGTGAGACAAAAAGCATTTAGAAAAAGTAATTTACTCAAAACAGCAATTCAACTGAAATAGGCTGTTTATCAGCTGATAAAAAGTTTAAGACCACAGGCAATAAAAGTCAAAATCTGCTCCAAATGTTGATGTAGTGTCATCATTCACACTGTCATGCCCCCCTGATGGTAAAGCTAAGAAGCTCTCTCTTTTTCAACGTGGTGGGATTGTGGAGCTGCATAAGCAAGGCCTCTCGCAGCGTGCCATGGCTGCTGAGGTTGGGAGCAGGAAATCAGCCATTCTAAGTTTTGGAAAGATCCTGAGCATTATGGAACAAAAAAGTCAAGTGGTAGACCCAAAAAAATCACACCTGCGCTGAGCCGGAGGATCCGATTGGCCGTTCATCAAGACACAGGGCGGTCTTCCACCCACATGAAGGCCTTACTGGTGCCGACTGCAGCGCAATAACCATCAGACGCCATCTGCAGGAAAAGGCTTTAAAAAACAAAAAAGGAATTCAAAGACCTCGTCTCCTTCAACACCACAAAAGTGCCCGTTTAGACTTTGCCAGGGAGCATCAAACATGGGACATTGAAAGGTGGAAACAAGTTGTATTCTCTGATGAGAACAAATGTAACCTTGACGGTCCAGATGGCTTCCAACGTTACTGGCATGACAAGGAGATCCCACCTGAGATGTTTTCTACCCAGCACAGCGGAGGGGGGTCCATCATGGTCTGGGGTGCTTTTTCATTCAGTGGAACACCGGAGCTTCAGGTGGTGTGGGGTCGTCAAACAGATGCAGATGTTGCGGCGGGCATCCCTCATGACCGAGGGCCCTCGTCTGTGTGGTACCAGCTGGGTTCTTCAACAGGACAACGCTGCAGGTCACAATGCTGGCTTGACCAAGGACTTCTTCAGGGAGAATAACATCACTCTTTTAGACCATCCTGCATGTTCCCCTCATTTAAATCCCATAGAGAACATTTGGGGATGGATGGCAAAGGAAGTTCCTAAAAATAGCCATCAGTTCCAGACAGTTGATGCCCTTGGTGAAGCCATCTTCACCACTTGGAGCAATGTTCCCACTAGCCTCCTGGAAGCACTGGCATCAAGCATGCCCAAAGCCATTTTGGAAGTGATGAACAAGAACAGTGGAGCTCCTCATTACTGAGTCCTACTGAGAACATTTTTTGTTCTTCTTTGGAGAGTTTTTGGATCTTTTTTGAGCGATGGTCTTAAACTTTTGATCAGCTGATAAACAGCCTATTTCAGTTGAATTGTTGTTTTCAGTATATATATATATATATATATATATATATATACAGTAGTACCTCGCATAACATAAACCTTCTTTTACATAAATTCCACAGAACATAAAGAATTTATGTCAAGTTTTTGCTTCGCATTACAGAAGAAATAGAAATTCCATATAACATAAAGCGTCAAGTAGGTGCAAGTCTTTTTTTTTTCAATCAACTTTATTAATGCCTCAAGTTGGTGCAAGTTCAGACTAACACTTGGCGACGCCTTCTGACGCATAGGCTCTCATTGGCTGATTTTCGGGGCACCGCCTACGCTCTCATCTCATTGGCTGAGTTTTCCACACGTACGTGAGTTTGTGTGAGAGACAGGCTTTTCGCTTCAACCTCCTTCCTCTTCGTAGTCCCCCTGAAACTAACTTAAACAATTAAGTTAAGTTAAAAATTAAAATTTTGCACACAGCATTATCGTGTAGTGCGTGTGCGTTTGTCTGTGAGACCAGCTGACTCTTAGACTCTTTGAGTCGCGTTTCGACTCAGGCTAGTCCTCCTCCTCCTTCCTGCCTCCACTTGCGCTCCTGATCAAGACATCTCGTGAACGGTAAAATTGTTATTGTTTTTCAGTTTTATTCATTTACAGTAATCTTATTTATTACCTTATTTTATATTGGAATGTTACTGTACTACGTTTATGCTAACGTTTTCTTAACGGATTAGGCTATTTACATGTATTTTACGCTTCGTATAACATAAAATCCCTATAACATAAAGGTTCTCGGAACGGAGTATTTATGTTGTAGGGGTGTCTACTGTATATATATATATATATATATATATATATTTTTTTTTAATTTGATTTGAAACATTTATTTCATTCAAGAACGAAGAAAACAAACAGTATTAAAACAATATGACATTAAAACAAACACTCTTCAAACCAGAATGAAGACAAGTCTTATTATCTCTGCCCCTTTTTCAATCACAAACAAGGTCATACTTAAAAACAACAATATAAACAAAAAATATATATATAGCAGCCAGCCACGCAGATGGTTACATATGTCCTCAATTACAACTCAACCAATGCCATTTCCCACAATAACAGTAACCATAGTTAACCACAGGTCCGTTCACTGACGATGTGTCTAGGTTGCACCTCAAGGTGTATTATATCACTAGCTCAACATGGCAATGCCATTGACGTCCGGGAAAGGCCGGATGACAACTCCGAATAGTGCGGTGACAACTGGAGATACAGTGGGCAGCTCGGAGAAACGACAACCGGGGCAGGGAGGGTTAGCAGCCCAACCTGCAGCTTTCGAGAGGAAGCGCCCACAACTTGCTACGAAAAACCCTAATGAGAAATACCCCCAGGGGTGCCCGAGAGGGGGGGAGAATGAGCACCCCAACAGGATGGATATACATGCAACGACCCTAGCTAACGGACATATGACTATGAGTGCTCTCTGCAGATGCGGCAAGGTTTGCAAGAACCTGAGAGGTCTAAAGATCCATCAGACCAAGATGGGCTGCCTGAGGATGCAAGTTGTGCAGCGCACAGTGTCTGTATCTGTTACAGCACCTGGTGAGATGGAGGAGATTGCGTGCCCGGAGTCACCCCACAGTGCTCAGAATCTCCAAGCACCACATGCTTCCCCTCAGAGAAGACCATCAGAGCATCGTCGGGTTCTGTGGTCAGCTGCCAACAAAGAGTCCGAGTGGCATCAATTTGATGAAGATGCAGATGCAGCCCTGGAAGCAATAGCCAAGGGAGATGCGGAAAGACAACTCCAGACAATAAGCACCATCATAATAAGCATCGCATCAGAGAGATTTGGCGTTAAGGAACAACAGACCACAAAGACCACAGCAAGACCAATCCCAAACCGCCGGCAAGGGAAGATCACTCAACTTAGGAAAGAGCTGAAGATGTTGAAGAGCCAGTACAGAATGGCAAGCGAGGAAGAAAAGGAGGCGCTGGCAGAGCTTCGCGACATAGTGCGCAGGAGGCTAACCACCCTGCGGCGTGCAGAATGGCACAGAAAGTGTGGGAAAGAGAAGGCACGAAAACGCAGTGCTTTCATTTCCAATCCGTTTGGTTTCACAAAGAAACTGCTGGGGCAGAAGCGCAGTGGCCACCTCTCCTGTCCTGAGGAGGAGATTAATCACTTCCTAAGGAACACCTATGGTGACAGCAGGAGGGAGCAACAACTTGGGCACTGTAACACCCTCATTTCCCCACCCGAACCAAACACCCTACTTGACGTTAAAGAACCCACACTCAAGGAGGTGGAGGAGATCGTCAAGGCAGCCAGAGCATCTTCAGCACCAGGACCGAATGGAGTACCATATAAGGTCTTCAAGCAGTGTCCAAGGCTTCGGAAGCGGCTTTGGAGAATCCTGAGGGTAGTTTGGAGGAAGGGGAAGGTGCCACAGCAGTGGAGGTTTGCAGAGGGCGTGTGGATCCCCAAGGAAGAAGATGCTACCAACATTGAGCAATTCAGGACCATCTCACTCCTCTGCGTAGAATGCAAGATCTTCTTCAAGATAGTTGCCAACCGCCTCACTGGATACCTCCTGAAGAACAACTTCATTGACACCTCTGTGCAGAAGGGAGGCGTCCCTGGCATACCAGGCTGCATTGAACACACCGGTGTGGTCACTCAGCTTATCAGGGAGGCGCGGGAAAGCAAGGGTGACCTGGCAGTGCTTTGGCTAGACTTGGCTAATGCATACGGCTCGATCCTGCACAAGCTAGTGGAAGTGTCCCTGACCAAGTACCATGTCCCAGAAAAGATCCGGAGTCTCATCCTTGACTATTACAACAACTTTAGTCTGAGGGTGTCATCTGGGTCTTCATCATCAGCATGGCACCGTCTTGAGAAGGGCATCATCACAGGCTGTACCATCTCCGTAACCCTGTTTGCATTGGCCATGACAATGCAAGTAAAATCAGCAGAAGTGGAGTGCAGAGGCCCCTTGTCAAGAGCTGGGACCCGTCAGCCCCCAATTCGAGCCTACATGGACGACCTGACGGTAGCCACGACATCATTACCCGGGTGCAGGTGGGTCCTCAAAGGCCTCGAAAATCAAATTTCTTGGGCAAGAATGAGCTTCAAACCTGCCAAATGCAGGTCTCTTGTTCTTCGGAAAGGCAAGGTGACAGACAAGTTCCACTTTGCTCTGGGGGACACTGAGATTCCATCCGTGTCTGAGAAGCCGGTGAAAAGTTTGGGGAAACTCTTCACCAGCAATCTAAAGGACTCTGCAGCTCGCCAGTCAACCTCTGATGACCTCAGCGCGTGGCTTTCTGCCGTGGACAAATCGGGACTACCGGGAAAATTCAAGGCTTGGATCTACCAGCACAGAATTCTGCCCCGTCTTCTCTGGCCTCTTCTGGTTTACAAAATTCCCATTACCACCGTGGAGAGCTTCGAAAGGACGATCAAGCACTTCCTCCGCAGGTGGCTAGGCTTCCCAAAGAGCCTCAGCAGCATAGCCTTCTATGGCCGGAACACCAAGCTGCAGCTTCCGTTTAGCAGCCTTGTGGAGGAGTTCAAGGTCACCAGAGCCAGAGAGATGCTGCTCTACCGAGACTCCTCTGACACTAAGGTCTCTTCAGCGGGAGTGGAGGTCCAAACAGGAAGGAAATGGCGTGCCCAGGAAGCGGTCACCCGAGCCGAGGCGAGGCTGCAGCACAACATCCTGGTGGGCACGGCGGCATATGGGCGGGCTGGGCTCGGGAGCATTCCAACACCTTCCTACACCAAAGCCAGGGGGAAGGAGAGGCGAGATCTCATTCAGGGGGAGGTGCGGGCAGAAGAAGAGAAAGTTCGCCTCAGCAGGATGGTGGGCATGGGCAAGCAGGGGGCCTGGACCAAGTGGGAACAGACTGCTGACCGGAAGATCACTTGGGCAGATATGTGGAAATCGGATCCATTCCGTATCAAGTTCTTGGTTCAGTCAGTTTATGACGTCCTCCCGAGCCCGTCCGATCTCTTTACCTGGGGCCTGGTAGACTCACCTACCTGTCAGCTCTGCAAGAAGAGGGGTTTGATGGAACACATTCTGAGCTGCTGCTCCAAGGCCTTGGCAGATGGACAATACCGCTGGCGCCACGACAAGGTCCTGCAAGCAGTGGCAGATACCATCTGTACCGCCATCAGCTCAAGCAAGGCACAAAGTCCCACAAAGCACTCCATCGCTTTTGTTCGCGCTGGTGAGAAGCCTCAGCCCCGTCCAAGGGCGCAGGGAGGGCTTCTCTCTACAGCAAGAGACTGGCAGCTCCTGGTCGACCTAGGAAGGCAGCTGAAGTTCCCGGACATCATTACCCAGACCGCACTCAGGCCAGACGTGGTCCTGATGTCCGGGGCTACCAAGCAGGTGGTGATCTTGGAGTTGACAGTCCCTTGGGAAGACAGGATGGAAGAGGCACAAGAGAGGAAGAGAGCCAAGTATGCATCTCTGGTGGAGGAATGTCGGAGGCAGGGATGAAAGGCCCGCTGCGAGCCTGTGGAAGTAGGCTGCAGGGGCTTTGCAGGGCAATCCCTATATCGGGTCCTGGGTCTCTTTGGGATCTGTGGGCAGCAGAAACAAAGAGCCATCAAGAACATCTTGGAAGCTGCTGAGAAAGCTTCCAGGTGGCTCTGGATCAAAAGGGGTGAGGAGTGGCGGAGTTTTGCTACCTAGACACAAGTCGGGGGCTGATCATCCCCGGCTGGGTCGCCTGGAAGAGGGTGTCTGGACCTAAGACCCGAAACACCCGATGACGCCAGGTCCATTCTCTGACGATGTGTCTCGATTGCACCTCAAGGTGTATTATATCACTAGTATGACAGTCGATCATAACTAAGATATTTCATATTTACTCAACAGACTCATTTTAACCATTTTTTAAAAATATGATATCTGACTTGGATTCTTTAGTTTCTTTATTTAGATTGTTCCATAAATTGACTCCTTTTACAGAAACACAATGTTCCATCATTTTAGTCCTGAATTTTGTTTTTTTGAAAATCACTGTACCTTTTAACAAATACTTGCTTTCTCTTTTTTCAAATCGTTTCTGAATATTAATCGGCAAAGTTTTTTTTATAAGCTTTCACCATAATTTGCAATATATTATAATCTACTAATTCATGAAATTTTAATAGTTTTAACTGAAGACATAATGGATTTGTTGGGTCTCTGTATTGTTTTCTACTGATTATTCTTATTGCTCTTTTTTGCAAAATAAATATTGACTGAGTATATGTTTTACAAGCATTTCCCCATACTTCAATGCAATAGGTCAGATGTAGAACAATCATGGTGCTGTACAACATATACATTGCTTTGTTATCCAGGGAATCCTTTACTTTATGTAACAATGCTATTATTTTGGATATTTTTACCTTTGTATACTGTATATGTGATTTCCAACACAACTTCTCATCCAGAATTACACCCCAAAACTTGGTTTCCTTTACTGTATTAATTTCAATACCATCTATATTAACTGAAGCACCAGAGTCTATCCGTCTGGTACTGAATATCATGAAGTTTGTTTTTTCCACATTTACCGATAATTTGTTTACATCAAACCATACTTTTATTTTTTTATTGATTTATTGTTTTATACATACATATATATTTATATACACACACACACACACATATATATATATTTATAGAGAGAGAGAGAGAGAGTATATGTATGTATGTATGTATATATATATAGAGAGAGAGAACCTTTATGTTATAGGGATTTTATGTTATAGGAAGCGTAAAATACATGTAAATAGCGTAATCCTTTCCAAGATCTTCCCAAACTCACCCCTTTGGCACTTCAAAATATTCAAAGTCCACCAAATATGGTGGGAAAATATAAGAAAACGTTAGCATAAACATAGTACAGTAACATTCCAATATAAAATAAGGTAATAAATAAGATTACTGTAAATTAATAAAGCTGAAAAACAAAAACAATCTCACCGTTCACGAGATGTCTTGATCAGGAGCGCAAGTGGAGGCAGGAAGGAGGAGGAGGACAAGCCTGAGTCGAAATGCGACTCAAAGAGTCTAAGAGTCAGCTGGTCTCACAGACAAACGCACACGCGCTACACGATAATGCTGTGTGCCAAATGTTAATTTGTAACTTAACTTAATTGTTTAAGTTAGTTTCAGGGGGACTACGAAGAGGAAGGAGGTTGAAGCAACAAGCCTGTCTCTCACACAAACTCACGTACGTGCTGGATAACTCAGCCAATGAGATGAGAGCTTAGGCGGTGTCCCGAAAATCAGCCAATGAGTGCGTGATGCGTCAGAAGGCGTCACCAAGTGTTAGTCTGAACTTGCACCGACTTGAGGCATTAATAAAGTTGATTGAAAAAAAAAAAAGACTTACACTGACTTGACGCTTTATGTTATATGGAATTTCTTCTGTAATGCGAAGCAAAAACTTTACATAAATTCTTTATGTTCAGTGGAATTTATGTAAAATGAGGTTTATGTTATGCGAGGTACTACTGTACTAATATATATATATATATATATATATACTCAGCAGCTGGATAGCTCGGTTGGTAAAACCAGGGGGCCTGGGTTCGAATCCAGCAGGGTACAATGAGGATTGTACAATATTGCATACATAATAAAATTAGGCAAGACCCTTAGCGCTACTGCCTAACTACCTCATGATGAGTGATACAGAACAGAGAGACATACCGACTCAGACGTCGCCCGGGTCAACAAGGTCTGTGTCAGGTGCTGAGGAACCAGGGCATTATGGCGAGAAATGGGCTACTGGAACACGAAACAGACGGCAATGGACACGAGATGCGAACAAGGCACTGTTGGAATGCTACTACTCCAGTAATCCTAATGAGCGAGGCTACATGACGAGAATGTGGGACATATGCATGCTTCGATACCCACAGTCTACATTGACACCAAAACAGCTAGTAGCTCAGTGTTCCAGCATACACAAACAGCAACTGCTATCACAGCTAGAGATTGAGAAGGTACAACACGTTAATGCTACGGCAAGGGGGATAGGTCAGAAGGGGGAGTTAACATCAACGCCCCCCCAGAGATTGGCTACCAAGCCCCAGTGACAGACGAGCTGAATGAGAGAGTAAATGACCTGAGAGATAAGATCATGGCTAAGATAAGAGCCTGTCAACCCCGACACACACTAGCGAGAATGAGTGAAGTACCACCAGAAAGTCTCCAGGCTGATGTGAATGCAGCAATAAGAACGATCCCTACTGCGACAATCACTGAAACCAATGAGCTGATATACAGTACAGTAGAGCAACAGTGATCCTGGAGATGCTTGGTAAGCATAGCGATAACATGAAGGTCAAGAAGGAGGCACCATGGCAGAGAAGGTTGGAAGCCAAAATCAAGGCAACACAGATGGAATTAAGCCAATTGTCAGAACTCTAGAAAGGTGGAACCAGCAAAGGGGTACCCAAGAGGTTCAGTCAGATGTCCATACTTGAGGCTCAGGAAACTGCCAAACAAAGACTCCAAGCCTTGGCTGCAAGACTGTCAGATACACAAGAGAAATAGAAGCGATGTCCCCCTGAGCTGGGGGACAACAAGAATTGCCCCACTTGCCCGTCGCCTCTCAATGCTGCCAATGCCAGCGTGGAATTAAGTCCAGCTCCTCTCGAGAGGACCAGTTCCAGAGCCCTTTCTGTGTATCAAGGTGAGTACAATTACATCCAGCTGGAACTTCTCCACCTCGCGCACCAGCTCAGGCTCCTTCTCCACCAGATAGGTGACATTCCACATGCCAAGAAGGCGTAAGGCGTAAATACCCACCTGTTATCCCCATGTCAACATGATGTGTTATTTGTTGCACATGAGTGTCATGCAGAGCAGACTTTACGTTGACCAGGAAATGTCCAATTTTTAACCACCAATTACACGAATGCCCAAAGATATGTCTGTCAATGTAGTGAATGATGAGCAGTATTATTAAAAGTTCTTATTTTTCTAGCTTTTTTTGCTCAGACCTTTCAATCATCTTCAATTTGAATCAACAATAGCAAATATATAATTTAAACCAGGGCTATACAATAATAACGGGGCGATATGAGGGAATTATGACTCCATACTGATAAATCCAACAACATTAAAAAGAGCTCAGATAACTCTGCAGGTGAGCAAATCAAGCGCTCCTTTTTTTCTCCTGCCCGTGATGTCAATGGCCTGTCATAACTTCCCCAGAGCTCACTTGTAAACATTCACTTTCCGAGGAAGACATTTTGTGTGCTCTGCAATGAGGGGGGAAAAACCCCATGGAACACACAAAACACTTTATCAGCCACCTGAAACGCCAGCGCCACAGCATTTGAGAAGTGCAAAAGGTTTGCCAGAGACCTCCGTAGCGGCACACTGGCTACTCGGAGCATGTGTCCGAATATAGCGCACTTTGCTGGGCCACAGCAGGTGGCTCCCTCCCCTCTATACTCTGGTTCTCACGATAGTTGTGATGTAGTAGTAGTAGCAAAGTCATGATATTTGATGAGGACACATCAACAGGTACAGTTGGTAAAATCCTAATTTGTTCCAGTCCTTCTTACCTCCAGGTGTGCACAAACTACAGTTAAATCCAAATTTTACAAAATTAGATATAAAGTATCTAACGTAGATTTTTTTACGTACATTCTGGGTGCCTTCTTCAGCAAAAACCTGGAAAATTCTATTCCGTTTTTTTTTTTTTAATATGGCCTCCAAATGAGTCAGTACCTCACCAGCCATGAATCTCACCAAACAGCACTGCTCATTGGGACGCTGTAAAGTCAACCACAGACCCCAAGACGTATACATGAGTTAAAATCATGCTTAGAGCTTTATTTACAATGCATTCAAATCTCATTGATTACAACTCCAGTGCTCAGACTTGTTTAAGTCCATACAACCCAGCAAACAAACATTTCCCAACACAATGAAAGACTGTGGCTTCCTTCCAGTAACGCCCCAAAACAATCAGGCAGTGGACACAGAGTGCCCTCTACTGACTACACCAACTAAAACGAAAGTGAAAACTAAAACAAAGTAACTAAAACAAAGCAGACATGATACAATTACGGCTGGAACAAATACATTGGGAAACATTACTTTATAGGTGTTGCATTCAATGTCCACAATAAAATACCAGTACTGTACTTTTTAGAATTTGCAATAAAATGTTATAATTTTGTCAATTTGACTGTAATTTCTTATTATAATCACAAAAAAATACCTGACAAAAATTCTTGAAAAATAAAAATATATTTGTATCATCACACAGATTTCATCAATATGTAATACAAAAATATTGATTAAATATCATGATGCCCTTTTATTACATACAATTGTTTGCGCAAAATCAAATCAACTGTGCAATTTTTTTTAAAAAGGAAAAAGTACCATTTTGCTCTCACTCAAATTCTTCAAAGGCCTCCTGAAAGCGGTCCGTAGCCCAATGAGTGAATCATTACAACACTACTTTCCAGACCCAATCTGGAAGTAATGGAACAGGAAGCGACTTTATTTGTTACAACATTCTGTGCATCTTTTGCACATGAATAAAAACAGGATGTATTTATTGAACAAAGACACATGCAAAGAATGTTACAACACAGTGGCAACACAGTGACTGCATGGAAGTCAGGCGAGTCAACCAGCAGACCATCAGTGACTCTGCATGTGTCTTTTCAAAACGGACTTCCAAGAAAATGTGTCACCACAATATGAGCAACTAAAAGGTTTTTCTCCTGTGTGTGTTCTCATGTGTGATTGCATCGCTGACTTTTGAGTGAAGCGTGTACCACAGTCTGAGCAACTGAAAGGTTTTTCTCCTATATGCGTTCTCACGTGTGATTGCATGTTTGTTTTGAAAGTGAAGCGTTTACCGCAGTCAGAGCAACTAAAAGGTTTTTCTCCTGTGTGTGTTCTCATGTGTGAATGCATGTTTGACTTTTTAGTGAAGTGTTTACCACAGTCTGAGCAACTAAAAGGTTTTTCTCCTGTGTGTGTTCTCATGTGAGATTTCACGTGTGTCTTCCGATTAAAGCGTTTACCACAGTCTGTGCAAGAAAAAGGTTTTTCTCCTGTGTGTGTTCTCATGTGTGAATGCATGTTTGACTTTTTAGTGAAGTGTTTACCACAATCTGAGCAACTAAAAGGTTTTTTTCCTGTGTGTGTTCTCATGTGTTGAGCCAAATGACTCTTACAAGAAAATCTTTTATCACAAACTGAGCAGTTAAAACGTTTACCTGTCTTCTTTTTAGAGCTTTCAGAGTGTTTGTTGCCAGTGTGAGTCATCATATCACCTTCACAGTCTGTATCGCTGCTCAGAGATTCTTGGGTGAAGTCGCTGTCTTCACCTTCAGGAGAGTGTGACGTTGTGTCGTCACTATCTGACAGTGGAGCTAAGAGGTTGTCTGCTTGTGATCCTCCACAGTGGTCTCCATCAGCTTCTGTTGTCATGTGTTGCAGTGAGCTGCTGCATGAAGGCTCCGCCTCTCTCATCTCCTCACTTGGACTATGATGAAGCTGTGAGGACTCAGGTGGTTTGTCTTCAGGGTCTTCGGTCTTCACAGAGACACCAGTCAGTGGCAACCTGGTGAGATCAGCCTCCTCTGGCCCTAAAAGATGCTCTCCCTCCTGAGTGATGGAGAGTTCTTCCTCTTCCTCTTTAACATAGGGGGGCTGTGGCTCCTCCTCTTCTTCTTTAATGTGGGTGGGCTGTGGCTCCTCTTCCTCTTTAACGTGGGTGGACTGCAGCTCCTCCTCTTCCACCTTAACACAGGGGGGCTGTGGCTCCTCCCCATCCTCTTTAACATAGGGGGGCTGTGGCTCCACATCTCTCATCTCCTCACTTGGACTATGATGAAGCTGTGAGGACTCAGGTGGTTTTTCTCCAGGGTCTTCAGTCACCAAAGAGACACCAGTCAGTGGCAACCTGGTGAGAGCCGCCTCCTCTGTGTCGAGAAAATGCTCTCCCTCCTCAGTCAGTGAGAGTTCTTACTCTTCCTCCCCTGTGGCTGAGTAGGATATTCTTCTTGATGACCAACCAGCTGTGAATGTCTGTGGGACACAAAAAGGAATTATTGTGGAAGCTTTCTGTGCATTCTAAAAAAAAAAAAAAACGGCCCCTCAACCTCACACACAAACACACAGCGAGGTGCCACTCTTCCTGCCTCACTCACTCGGCTGCAGCAGACTACATTTGTTTACACCAGCTGTGACTTTGTAAAACAACACAACACTACATTACACTACACTACACTACACTACACTAGGGCCCGTCAAGGGGAACATTCTAGTTTTTTTTCACACAAGTTTTAGAGAGCGTATGACAGCGTTTTAACGTCGTGTAAGTTGCATCTCTGTGAGATAAACAAAGATAGATGCAAGTGTTAATCCACATGTCCACCAATATCTTAGACGTACTAAAGTGAAATAAAGATCTATGCAGATATACACAGCGTCCCACTTCACTTCATACTTCCATGCAGGATTTACAGGGGCTCATACGTTCACAAGTTCATGTCTTCATTCTAATCATGTTCCAAGTCATGTATTTAGTTGTCATGTGATACATTGGAAGGTGTGGAGCCACTTCACAAAAGACTCAACAGGCGTTACGTTAGATGCAACATGTGCAGTGTGCAAGTTAGCCAGGGCTCCAGCACCAGCAAAGCAAAGAACACTACAAACTTGTGGCAACACATAAAAGTAAATCACAAAGAGGCATGTCCTTATGTTGGCAGCCTTACTAATTCAACTTCCTTATTTTCATTTAGTAGTCTTCTGCTTCTTTGTGTTCAATCCTATTTTGGCTATGATAAGAATTGATGTTCACTTACAGTAAATATCCTGTCTATGTCAACGCTCTTATTTCATATATCAGATTATATATCGGATATCCCAAATATTCCCAAAAACCCACATGGGTCGGGCTCTATCCTGAACAAGCTATATGTAAAGTGGCTCCACAAATCTTACGTAGGCGGCCACGAAACACTTTAGCTTGTTGTATTTACTCTGCTGCAACTGCGCTCCGTGTAGGGAATTTGGGGTAGTTTCCTTTGTTATCCCAGTATTAAATATTGCAATCAGCTGTAGAATTACTGATCATCTGTCTGTTTACACTGGAGAGTCGGTGCCAGCGAGCAAAATGGGTGCCAGCACATATAGGAGTGGAGGGGAATGAGTTGGTAGATACATATGCCAAGACAGCAACAAGGAGAGCACACGTAGGGGTAAATATTAAGTAGAGTGAAGCCGAAATGAACTCACTTGTGAAAGAAAGGCTTATAAAGAAGTGACAGGAAGAATGGGACAGAGAACCAAAAGGTAGACATTTGTATAATATTCACAAATAAAATATGGCTTTGCATGAACCACACAGACCTGCTAGCAGGCTAGCGGGCTAACGTTAGCGGCTAACAATAGCACATTCATTTAGAACGGCATCATATTTAAACAACTTAAAGAGTGTAAAAGGTTATTGTATTTATATTACCTCATTGGCCACGTGCACTAGAGAGGAGTACAACAGCGTCTTCTGAGAGTTACAACAGCAACTTGTGAAGGCCGCTTCTTGCTCGTTGGCTTGGTGATGTCTTGGTGTGCACCAATCATTAACGTCTTACTGAAACACACGCACTAGCAAACATTGGTTCCACATCAGAATCGAGCTGCACGTCAACGTAAATAAGTCCTATAAATACAGTAATATTGTAAATCTTAACATTTATCAATTTAACACACACTAACTTAACATAATTAACTTAAATGTAAGAATTGACTCAAAGCTGGCTCTTATGGCAGCTTCACTACCAAACAGGCTGGATGACAAGATGATTGTCACGCAATTTGCCGAGCAATGCGTGTCATATATTTATGTATTTATAGCGTGAAGACCAGCACATTGATATTATGTTGTTTGTTTGTTTAGTTTATTTGATTTAAAAAGGTCTAGCCATGCCAATTACAATGTTAAATACTCGTGAGAAATTAAACAGTTGATAGAGGACAATAATAATGAATATGGAAATACAATAGGGATGACATTTCAATGGGCAATTAGGTAGAGTTCAAGGGGTTAAAGAACACTACCCCAGGGAACTGTGTTAAACTTGTACAATCACACATGGGAGGAAGGAAAGTTACCAACAGAGTGGAAAGAAGCAGTTATAATCCCGCTGTGTAAACCAGGTAAGAATCCGGAAGAGGACCTCTAATTTGGGTAAAACAATGGAAAAATTGATAAATGAAAGACTGGTTTATCATTTGGAATTGAAGGAAGTACTAAAAAGTTACCAAAGTGGTTTTCGTTTTGTTTGGAAGAAGAAATTAGGAAAGGACAAATTAATAAAGAAAGTGCAATGTTTTTTGATAAACAGTAGAAAAAGCTTTTGTTATGTTGTGATACTTTTCCTGTGATTAGGTTGTGCCTCCTTGGTCATTTCCTTTTCTTTGGTCACGTGTTCGCCAATCACATCCTTGACCTTACATAAAAAGCTTAGTTCATGTTCGAATGGTAACAGGCCGATCCAAAATGACACGTGACGTCAATACATTGAGGTATTTCCCAACGCTTGTCAAGATTCACGACATTCGCTCTCCACGTCTCTCCCCTTCTCTGTCAGTCACCCGCTGCGTGCTCTACAGCCGGACTGGCACGGAAGGTCACTTGAAGGAGCGTCTGCCATCACCATGGTTACCGCAGCAGAAACTCTGCTGCATTAAAAATGTAGAAATGCCTGTTTAAATGTAGCTTCTGTGTAGGCTATCACGTTATTTGATCCGTAAAATACCTTCACTGCTGACAAGATATTTGATGTGGAAAAAAGGCGACGCTCCGATTGGAGGATAGGATTTGAGTGGGAATGTTTAGACTTACAACAAGTTGCAGGGGGAATGTTCTGTGGGCTTTGACTTCCGGTTGTCGGCGAAACGAAAGGCAAGGTTCGAGGCGCCCAAATTGAAGCGTGAAAAGTGCGAGATAAGGAATACAATAAGTATTGAATATACAGTTGAGAGATTTGATGTCTGGACTGGAGGTGGGTTGTGGGAAGTGGACTGCATAAGTCTCGGCCGACGGCCTATATGGGCCCGGTACGACGAGACCGGTGCGCCACGACCGGCAACAAACCAAAAGAGACACGAAGAGCTGGTGGCGGCGGTGCGGAGGGAGCTGAAGTGCGGGTGCAACCAAACTGTACCGTGAGTGTAACAATGGGCTGTAGCTCAGATGATGTTAGCGACCAAGGGGCAGAGGAGATGGAGTACACACACACGTAAAAATAGCAAGGAAACAGTCATGATCAGAAGCAAGCAGCGGAAAAGATCATGATGGAAGACAAACAAAGAAAAAATAGGAGCTAAAACAAACGGCAAAGAAGAGTCAGATGAAGAATGCAAAGTTCTTATTACAATGAGCAAAGATAAAGGACATTTTCACCCAGTTCATTTGACTAAAGCAATTGAAAAAGAAATAGGGAAAGTTAAATACGCCAAAATGCTCAATAACAGAAGAATACTAATATCAGCAGCAAGGACATATGATGAAGTTGAAGGACCTTGATGGAGGAGAAATACAAGTACACATACCAGGAGAGGAAGCAGCAATAAGAGGAGTTCTATCAAACGTAGCGATGGAAATGTCCATGGATGAGGTGAAGAGAGAAATAAGAGGTGGCAAAATAACAGAAGCTAGACGACTCCAAACCAGCAGAGGAGGAGTAAAAAGTGACAGTTTGTCTGTATTACTTGTATTTGAAAAGACAATACCGGCAGACATACGTATAGGATGTATGAATTTTAGGGTGAGGGGGTACATCCCTCAACCACTAAGATGCTATAAATGTCAGAGAATGGGACACACAGCACAGCAATGTCAGTGGAGGCAAAGGTGTGCAAAGTGTGGTGGAGAACATGACTATGGGAAGTGTGCTAGCGATGCTAAGCTAAGATGTTGCAACTGTGGAGGAGAACACAGTGCCGCATATGGTGGCTGTGAAGTGCAAAGACATGCCAAAGAAGTGCAAAAATACAAAAGAGAAAATAAGGTATGATATGCTGAAGCAGTAAAGAATCTAGCTATGTGTGTAATTAAGCTCATCTAGAACATACAGGACATGCACGAGGACTTCCTCAGAGAACACGCCATGGAAGATCTCAATCAGAATGGACTGCTCCCCAACAGAAATGTAACCATAAGTGTGCAATAGAAGAAGAAACATTAATTGTAAGGAAAAAGAACTTTGTAGCTTTTATATGTAAAATCATCAATGTGGCCATCAGGCAAGAAAGGAAAAGTGACAGGATCAAAACGGTTGTGGAAGCTGCAGAACAATATTGAAACATCAAGGACCTGAAAGCAGAAGAAATACATGCTATGTTGACTCTACACAAAGATGCAGGATGTCAGAACGTTCATCCAACACATCACGGTACTCCACATCCTACCATGGAATGCAAGAAGTTTCATAGCAAACGGACAAGAACTTAAGAAATGTAGAAGAGAAAGTGGGAAAAGACCTGATATGATACGTGTGCAAGAAACATGGCTTAGACCACATGTGGATGATGTGTTGCATGGCTATGAATCAGTGCCATTCCATAGAAAAGAAAAGCAAGGGGGAGGGTGTGCAGCATTTGTGAGGGATGGAACAATATAGAAGTATAATAGAATAACAACATTAAATGAAATAGAATGTGTGATTATTGAAATACATCAAGCAAATACAAATATAATCATTATTAATATATATAACCCCTGTAAACTACTAGATGTTGAAACAATGGAGAAGATAATAAGGAGGCATGGTGGTAGAGAGATCTGGTGTGGGGACTTTAATGCACATCATAGTTGATGGGGAAGTCAGCAAACAGATCACAATGGAATAGTAGTAGGAGAACTCATGGATATCAGACAGTTAGTCTGCTTCATCAAGGGAAATGGAACAAGAATAGATATATGCTCAAATAGAATGTCATGCATTGGTTTAACTCTGGTCTCACATAGCTTGGCAAGTTCCTGTGAATGGTATGTAAATGAAACCACAAGTATAGGAAGTGATCATTTCCCCAGAGGTTGTACAATAAACGCAGAAGTAGATGTCAAAGAAAGACCCAGACAGAAAAAATGGTGCTTTTCAAAAGCGCATTGGGGAAAATTCAGGGAGGAATGTAGCAAAGCAGCAAATTCAATATCAATGGAAGGTGGCATAGAGGAATGCACAGTTAAGATGACAAATAAGATAACAGAGGCAGCAATGAAAAGTATACCGTGGAAGTCAATTGGAGGGAAAGGAAAATGGTTCCATGGTGGAATGAAAAGTGCACAACAGCTGGAAAAGAGCGAAATAGCACATTAAGAAGGTTAAGGAAGAAACTCAGCCAAGAAAATGTCAAATGACCAGAGGCCGAAGAGTAATTAAAAACAGTAAACAAAACGCATGGAGGGATTATTGCTCTGCCATAGGAAGGCAAATCAAGATAGGAGATGTATGGTCAATGTTGAAGAAGATGAGTGGGAAAAAGGTGTTTGTTCAAATACCTGCATTAGAAGATAATGGAACAATGGCTGGGACTGGTCAGGAAAAAGCAAAGCAAAAAGCAAGTTTGCGGGGGTGCATAGTGGAGACCATCTGGATGCTAATCATAGAATAGGGAAGGAGAGGATGATACAAGAGAATAGGGATGTGTTTCTAAGACAGGATGGTGAGGAGAGTGTGATGGATGTTGAAATTAATGTGAATGAATTGCTGACAGTATTAAATAAAAGTAAAGATACTGCAACAGGAGAAGACCAGTTGAGTTATATTATGTTACAGAACTTACCAGAAAATATGTTGGGAAAAATATGATATTTATTTAACAAGATGTGGGAAGAAGGGAAAATACCGAAGCAGTGGAAAAGTGCATTGATTTTACCATTTAATAAACCTGGTAAGGATCCAAAGCATCCTGAGAACTATCGACCTATTGCTCTAACATCACATCTATGCAAATGGATGGAGAAAGTTCTAGTTAGAAGACTTCATTATTTCCTTGAACGTCCACGGTTACTTGCAACTTATCAGTGTGGGTTTAGAAAAGGACGATCAACAATGGATGCTGTAGTGAGAGTAAGTCATGAAATAGAGAAAAGCTTTCAAATGAAAGACTTGATGAATATTCTATTCTTTGATATTGAAAAGGCTTATGACTCCATGTGGCGGGAAGGTTTATTGATTAAGATGAATAGGATGGGAATTAGAGGTAGGCTTTATAACTGGGTTCTTGATTTCATATCGGACAGAAAATTCAAAGTAAAAATAGGATCAGAGATGTCAGAAGAATACAGTATAGCAAATGGTATACCACAGGGGAGTGTAATTAGCCCAGTTTTGTTTAATGTAATGATAAATGATATATTCATGAATCTGGATAGAAGGATTGGGTCGGCCCTACACGCAGATGATGGAGTTATTTGGGCAAGGGGACGAGATTCTGTAAACGTGACAAGTAAAATGAAGGAAGCAATAAAGAAGATAGAACAATGGTGGTATGACTGGGGATTTAAGCTATCACCCAATAAAACATGTTACATGACGATTACCAGGAAAAAAGGCATAAAAAATCAGAACCTGATGCTGTATGGACAAAACATTGCAAAAGTAGACAATCTGAAATACCTTGGTATGTGGCTAGATCAGAAAGGCACATGGAAGACCCATGTGGAAAAGGTAGAAGAGAAATGTAAGAAGATTATAAACTTAATGAGAGCTGTTACAGGTAAGGAGTGGGGAGCAGATAAACAATCACTAATGTATATACGTATATAGAGCTTTGATGAGAGCAAATATAGATTATGGAAGTTTTGTAAATGGAGCTGCAGCTAAAACACATTTAAGGAAAATAGAAATATTCCCAAAGCATTTAGGATAAGTACAGGTGCAATCACATCAACACCAATGAAAGCAATGCAGGTTGAGTTAGGAGAAGTAGCGTATGACCTGAGAAGAGATCAACTTATGTTGACATACTGGAGTAGACTTAAAGGATGTAGGCATGGACATCTGGCCAAGGATGTGATGGAGGACTGTTGGGAGTATAATGCAACCAAAAGTAATAGCTTTGGGCGGGTAATTAAAGATAAAATAGATAAATATAACATAACAAATATACATATTAATAATTCTACACCCATAAGCAATATTCTTATCTGGCTATTTCCAAAACCTGTAGTAGATGTATATACAACAGAGTTAAAAAATAAATGGAAAGATAGTGAAAAAGGACATAAAGCAAGTCAATATATTAGAAACAAATATTACAGTTATTTAGATATTTCTACAGATGGATGAAAAAGCGAAGAAGGGAAGGTGGGGATTGGAATCTATGGACCACCAATGAACTATAGCATCATTAAAAGATTACCAGACCAGCTCTCGGTTTATACAGCAGACATGATGGCAATGATTATTGGCCTGCAATGGATAGAGGAAATAAAAGCAGATAGAGGGGTATGCTGTGTGGACTCTCTGGCAGCCTTATACAGTATAAAAGATATGGAATCAAGTGGGGAGGATTTACTATTAGAAATACATCAAAGCCTGTTCCAGTGACGCATGTTCAAAATAGAAATAAGATTCTGCTGGGTACCTGCACATGTAGGGGTGGAAGGGAACGAGGTGGCAGATAAAATGGCTAAAATGGGGATTAGAAGAAATGAAATTATAAATGTACCTGCTGGTAAAGGCGAAGTTAAGGCAATAATCAAAAAACAAATGATGGAGAAATGGCAAAATAGGTGGGATGAGGGGAGTAGCGGGAGAAAGAGGAAATAGTGTTAACTAGGATGAGGTTCAATCACACCGGGTTCAATGACAAGATGTTTTTGGTAGGGAAATGTAAATCAAAAGTATGTATGTATGTATGCAAAAGTATAGAGGACGTAGAACACATAGTACTACACTGCAAGAGATATAGGGAAGTTAAAGTTAAGGAAAAGGATTAATAAGATGGGAAGGGAATGGAGCATTGAGGGTATTTTAGGAACAGGTGGGGAGGGGGTTAGAGATATACAGAGGGCAGCGATAGAATATTTGAAGGACACGGGATTATATAATAGAATATAGAAAATTATTAGAATATTTTATCATATGTATTATTATTATTAGGATTATTATTATTATTAGTAGTAGTAGTATAAGTAGTCTCCTCATTATCTACAGTAAGTTAGTGGAGGGAGGGAGGGGAAGGGTTCAAAGTTTGTATGGACTGATGTAGTAAAGGGTTTAACAACGCCACCCCTAAGAGGGGAAATATGAAACTAAGGCACACAGGTAAGCTTACTTTGAATGAGGCGACGGAGACACTGGCTCCATTTACAATATTTATTATTCTTATTTCAAATTCTTAAAACAGACTTTTATTTCAAGTTAATTAAAATATTGGCTCTTGTTGTCTTCTAAAAATGTGGCGCCAAGGAACTCACACACCCACAAAGCGCCAGGGAGCTGGAGTTAGGCTGGATGGATGGGGGAAACTAAATGGGGCAACCTAAATAAAGCACCAAAACACAACAAAACCACTACAAAACCAAAATCAACCAAAACAAGTGCTTTGCAAATATATACAAACAAAGTTACCACCACCGAAGGAGCACCACTACCACCACCACCATTTGACCCGCAGCTCCTGGGAAAAAACACAATTTTTACAACAAACATTTCTGTGCAAAATAGAGCAACAGTTCAGTCAGTTCTGACTTTGCTCAAGTCAACGCGAGCGGCACAGTTCGTTGTTTGGTGGGGGGAAAGCGTTCCGTAGGGGGGAGTGGGGTAGCTCCCGTAGAAACCCCAAACGTAGCCCCCAGCTAGTTGTAGACACTGAAGGGTCGCTCGCATCTATCAAGCGTGCAGTAGCCGCAGTAGAAAAGCGGCATTAACAGCAAGCAGATGGGACCGGCGGACATGTAGAACCGGCACAACAAACATGCAATATGTGTCAGCTCGGAAATTTGCACACGGGCAAGACGGCAGCGTCTACCAAAAACAGAAAAAAGGAGGAACAAATCAAATTGGAATAGACAGCTCATACACCAGGAAGACGGACATACTTACCACTTGACAGCAAGCTTGTCGCTCATTGAGAGAGAGGCGAGAGGCGCAGACACGGGAGCCTATAAACATAGCATAGAGGCTATAAACTAAGCTAAGCTGTGCGCTACGCCGTAACCAGGGGGAACCCTACCTTGAGTTTAGTTAACCCCGTTTATGCAGCGGCTGTCTGTGCTGCCGAGAGGCAAGAAGCGAACGCGGCAGTGAACGCTGAAGGAGGGCACCCAGCGAGAGGTCAAAGGGCGAGCGACAAAGCAACAGGCACTCTTATAGAACGCCATCTAGCGCTAACAACCAATGACGATCAGTCCAATAAGCAGTGCACGTGTCTTCTCATATCACCACATTAGTATAAAGTAAGATACTGTATATGGCTCATGTTACATACTCTGGTACAGTAGGTGGCGGTATGCACCTTTTAAAGTCATGGTTGCAACCCGCCATTAAACTAAAAGAAGAAGAAGAATGTTCTGCGTGGGGAACACTGATCTGTACTAATAAGTCTGGATAGCTCATAGGTCGCACCCGCCGGTGCAAGCCGCTGAAGCCAAAGAGACGCCATCTTACTACTCACATCGCGACTACATTGGCACAGCGTACATAGTGTACAAAGCAGATGAAGAGGCTAACAGAACATCTATATTTGACATTAAAAAGCGGGGAGATTCTCCCATTCCTTCAAGTAACGCAGCCTTCGTCCCTTAAAGAAATACATATATCATGATCAGAACAAAAAAGTACGCACATTTCCTCTTAGCTATTATATCCATCCATCCATTTTCTATACCGCTTCATCCTCATTAGGGTCGCGGGGGCATGCTGGAGCCTATCCCAGCTGACTTCGGGCGACGGGCGGGGTAACCCTGGACTGGTCGCCAGCCAATCGCAGGGCACATATAGACAAACAACCATTCACTCACATTCATACCTATGGACAATTTAGAGTCGCCAATTAACCTCACCTGCATGTTTTTGGAATGTGGGAGGAAGCCGGAGTACCCGGAGAAAACCCACGCACACACGGGGAGAACATGCAAACTCCACACAGAATTGCCCAATGTGTTGGCCAAAGTGCTAATCACTAGGCCACCGTGCGACGCCAATGAGCTATCCAGATATATTATACACATCAGTGGGTGGGGGGAATTGGGTGGGAGGTGACGTAACCGCGTTGCATTGTGGGCTTGAAAGGAAGCTGCAAAGTTTGTTGATCTCCTTGTGTTGTTGTTTTGTTGAAACAAGTGAAATCATGGTGCAGACGTGTTGTGTTATTAACTGCCACAATCGTTCACGCGATCGCTCCGGGGATAAAAAGGATGGGGTGACATTTTTCCCATTTCCAACGTGGAAGCAAAGCCAAGGAGCTGTGATCTGTGAGCTAACGAAGAGACGCCGAATGGCCTGGATAGCAGCCGTGAGACGACCACACATCACTTTCGACGCCATCACCCGACACATGTTGGTGTGTTCACGGCATTTTCACACTGGTAAGTTTGAATCAAAGCGTGCGTTTTGCTCCTTCACGCCTCGCATTCAGTAGGCCGCTAGCGTTAGCCAAGCTAGCTGAGGGCAGCAAACAAAGTCAAGTACCGTGTTTTGGGGAATAAAACTCGTTGTGGTTTGTAGGATCAAGAATGAATGAAAGAACCGTGATCGATGTACACATTTGTAAAAGGCATCATGGGAGTGTGTGCTTTTAGGGAGACCAGCTTATGAAATGGATGAAAGCCATCCAGACTGGGCACCCTCATTGCATCTCGGACACACGGAGGTGGAAGCTGCAGATAAGAGACTACACATAACATTGTACGAGGAGGAACTTTCTCCAACAAGAGAGGAGAACGAGCGGCTACGACAGCAACTGGAAGCTGTTTGCAAAACTCGAGTTGTGCTCCACGTTGAAGGTATGCTTAACGTTCACTAGTCTACTACCGAAAGAAAACTTCACTGTTGGGGGGGGATTTTGCCCATCATCCACAATCATTATGTGAAACATGATCCCGCTTTCTCTTTTCTCTTTTCTGCGTGTTCTCAATCGCACAGTAGCACTCATCATAAATAAATATAACAAAATATTCCAGACACTCAAATGCAAAAGGACAGTTTTTATTATTTGACTTTTTAAAATGCTCACCATGGTGTTTATATGAATCAAACAGCTTTGAAGATAAACTTTCTGGGCATTCATGTCCTGGTAAATACTACACGGGCAGGGCGTGGACAGACATGAAAATACCAAGGGTACCTCATTAAAAGGAAACATTTTTTTGAAGCATTGCACTTAAACTCTTCCCAGGGATTAACCAGCATCAGAGCTGATGTCTGACTTTTCATACGTCAGAGACATAGTACAGGTGTATGACATAATAGTATGACTATGACTTACTGTATAGAGACTTCTTTTACGCCAGATGTTAAGCAATGGGTGTGGCAAGGGATGGGAAAGATTTTAGATTGATGATGTGACGTAACGTGACTTATACAAAACAGCCACTGTTAACTGGCAGCACATTTTATGTGCCGTTGAGGCAATTTTTATACACAAAATATAGTTTATTGCTATGTAGCAAAAAAATAGGTTTTTACAGTAAAGTATTGAAAGAACCGTCAATCTTTATTCCACTGTTATTTTTAAGGTAGAATTCTGGCAACTGAGCTTTTACTGTAAGCTACATGCACGATAAGCTTCCATGAGAATTCCTGTTTGTGCCCTGCAGACATCCAGCAGCTGATTGGTGGTCAAGGAGAATGTTCCCCTCAGCCACAGGGGGGGGGCGCCACATTGGAGCAAGAGGAGCCACAGCCTGTTAAAGAGGAAGAAGAGGGCCTAGAGCCCGCCCACATTAAAGAGGAAGAAGAGGAGCCACAGCCCCCCTACGTTAAAGAGGAAGAGGAAGAACTCTCCATCACTCAGGAGGGAGAGCATCTTCTAGGGCCAGAGGAGGCTGATCTCACCAGGTTGCCACTGACTGGTGTCTCTGTGAAGACCGAAGACCCTGATGACAAACCACCTGAGTCCTCACAGCTTCATCATAGTCCAAGTGAGGAGATGAGAGAGGCGGAGCCTTCATGCAGCAGCTCACTGCAACACATGACAACAGAAGCTGATGGAGACCACTGTGGAGGATCACAAGCAGACAACCTCTTAGCTCCACTGTCAGATAGTGACGACACAACGTCACACTCTCCTGAAGGTGAAGACAGCGACTTCAACCAAGAATCTGTGAGCGGCGATACAGACTGTGAAGGTGATATGATGACTCACACTGGCAACAAACACTCTGAAAGCTCTAAAAAGAAGACAAGTAAACGTTTTAACTGCTCAGTTTGTGATAAAATATTTTCTCGCAAGGGTAATTTGGCTCAACACATGAGAACGCATGCAGGAGAAAAACTTTTCAGTTGCTCAGACTGTGGTAAAAATTTCACTCAAAAGATACAAATGTTATCACATATGAAAACACACACTGGAGAAAAACCTTTTAGTTGCTCAAACTGTTTTAAAAGTTTCACTCAAAAGGTACATATGGTATCACACATGAAAACACACACTGGAGAAAAACCTTTTAGTTGCTCAAACTGTGGTAAAGGTTTCAGTCAAAAGGTACATATGGCATCACACATGAGAATACACACAGGAGAAAAACCTTTTAGTTGCTCAGATTGTGGTAAGCGCTTCACTCACAAAATAAATATGGTATCACACATGAGAAGACACACAGGAGAAAAACCTTTTACTTGCTCAGACTGTGGTAAATGTTTCACACAAAAGACAACTTTGGTAGCACACAGAAGAACACACACAGGAGAAAAACCTTTTACTTGCTCAGACTGTGGAAAAAGTTTCACACAAAAGGCAACTATGGTATCGCATATGAGAACACACACAGGAGAGAAACCTTTTACCTGCTTAAACTGTGGTAAAAGTTTCACACAAAAGGCAACTTTGGTATCACATATGAGAAGACACAGGGAAAAAGCATTTTAGTTGCTCAGACTGTAGTAGAAGCTTCACTCACTCAGTAAATGTCACGTCACACAGAAGGAAAAACTTTTAGTTGATCAAATTGTGGCGACACATTCCCTTGGAAGTCCTCTTTGAATAGACCCATGCAGGGTCACTGATGGTCTACAGAAGAGGCGTCAAACCCGTGACAAGGGGGCCGAGACACTAAAGCAGGTGGTCTTCATGATCAACACCTCCTTCAGTTTGAGGGAAGGAGCTCCTCAAATAAATCACCTGCTGGAGGAACTGGTTGGAGAGAAAATATGCACGGCCCTCCTTGGCCGAGTTTTACGCAAGGTCTACAGTGTCACTCATTCATTCATTTTCTAAGATGCTTAATCCTCATTAGGGTACACACTGGAGCCTACCCCAGCTGACTTTGGGCGAGAGGCGGGGGACATCTTGGACTGGTCGCGAGCCAATCGCAGGTCTGGAAAGTAGTGATTGAATTACTTTTACTGACTTTAATGAGTTGTGATTGAGGACAAGCGGCAAAGAAAATGGATGGATGGAGTTAGTTGTGAGTCACTCGTTGAAGTGAATCGAGTACTCCAGTCACAGAGCGCATGATTTGATTTAATTTTGCTCAAACAGTTGTATGTCATAAAAGGGAGTCATGTTTTGTTTTGTTGATATTGTTTTAATGTCTTTTGTTGTTACATATTGATGAAATGTCCACAAATGCGTTGATAAAAATATTTTTGGTTTGTCTAAAATTTGTGTCGAGTGTTTTTATTCTGATTGTAATCACGATCAACACATAAAAAGGCAAAATGACGAAATAGTTTCATTTTATTGAAAAATTCTATGTAAAAGTATTGGTATCAAATCAGCGATACTGGCTCTGTACTGACTCGATGCCAAAAGTTCAGTGTGGCCAAGCCCTACCTAGCGCTCTGCCTGTCAGCTCCAAATGAAAAACGAAGCACCCCTAGTGTGCACACCTGATCAAAATCTTAAGAGCAGTTGAAAAATTGCTAGAATGATCATTTTGCACATTTGGATCTTAATGACGTTTTAAGTAGAGCTACAATATGCAAAAACAAGAAGGGGGGGTGAGACAAAAAACATTTCGAAAAAGTCATTTATTGAAAACAACAATTCAACTGAAGGCTGTTTATCAGCTGATCAAAAGTTTAAGACCACAGGCCATAAAAGCCCAAATGTGCTCCAAATGTTGATGTAGTGTCATCATTCCCACTGTCATGCCCTCCTGGTGGTAAACCTAAGAAGCTTTCTCTTTTTCAACGTGGTGGGATCGTGGAGCTGCATAAGCGAGGCCTCTCGCAGCGTGCCATGGCTGCTGAGGTTGGGAGCAGGAAATCAGCCCATTCTAAGTTTTGGAAAGATCCTGAGCATTTGGGAACAAAAAGTCAAGTGGTAGACCCAAGAACATCACACCTGCGCTGAGCCGGAGGATCCCATTGGCCGTCCATCAAGACACAGGGCGGTCTTCCACCCACATGAAGGCCTTACTGGTGCCGACTGCAGTGCAATAACCATCAGACGCCATCTGCAGGAAAAGGCTTTAAAAAACAAAAAAGGAATTCAAAGACCTTGTCTCCTTCAACAAGACTTTGCCAGGGAGCATCAAACATGGGACATTGAAAAGTGGAAACAAGTTTTATTCTCTGATGAGAACAAATGTAACCTTGACGGTCCAGATGACCAGTCCAGGGTGTACCCCGCCTGTCGCCCAAAGTCAGCTGGGATAGGCTCCAGCATGCACCCGTGACCCTAATGAGGAGAAGCGGTATAGAAAATGGATGGATGAATGGATGGATGGACAGTCCAGATGGCTTCCAACGTTACTGGCATGACAAGGAGATCCCACCTGAGATGTTTTCTACCCAGCACAGCGGAGGGGGGTCCTTCATGGTCTGGGGTGCTTTTTCATTCAGTGGAACACCGGAGCTTCAGGTGGTGTGGGGTCGTCAAACGGATGCAGATGTTGCGGCGGGCATCCCTCATGACCGAGGGCCCTCGTCTGTGTGGTACCAGCTGGGTTCTTCAACAGGACAACGCTGCAGTTCACAATGCTGGCTTGACCAAGGACTTCTTCAAGGAGAATAACATACTCTAATAAACACTCTTTTGGACCATCCTGCATTGTATTGTATTGTACTTTATTTATCCCACAGCAGGGAGATTCACTTGTTACAGCAGCAAGCTGTACATGACATCCATCATGGACAACACCTCTCACCCCCTACATGACACTGTTGTTTCCCTGGGCAGCTCCTTCAGCAGCAGACTGTTACACCCACGGTGTAAGAAGGAGAGGTTCCGCAGGTCCTTCATACCGACCGCTATCAGGCTCTACAACACCTGAACCATTTTTTATTCACTATGTCTATGCATTGCATGCATTGTCTATGACTATGCATTCTTTACTTGTGTACATACTTGTGTATCTTGCTTGCTGCTGTAACAGATGAATTTCCCTGCTGTGGGATTAATAAAGTACTACTACTACTAAGCAAGATACGCAAGTAAAGAATACATAGTGACTACAACATGGTTCAGGTGGTGCAGGTGTTGTAGAGCCTGACAGCGGTCGGTATGAAGGACCTGCGGAACCTCTCCTTCTTACACCGTGGGTGTAACAGTCTGCTGCTGAAGGAGCTGCTAAGGGAACCCACAGTGTCATGTAGCGGGTGAGAGGTGTTGTCCATGATGGATGTCAGCTTAGCCAACATCCTTCTCTCCCCCACTTCCTCCACGGAGTCCAGAGGACCGTCCAGGACAGAGCTCGCTCTCCTGATCAGCCTATTGATCCTGCTCCTGTCCCTGTCCGTGCTGCCCCCTCTCCAGCAGCCCACAGCATAGAAGATGGCTGAGGCCACCACAGAGTCATAAAAGGTCCGTAAAAGAGTCCTGCACACACCAAAGGACCTCAGTCTCCTCAGCAGGTGGAGGCGACTCTGGCCCTTCTTGTAGAGGGCGTGGGTGTTGACGGACCAGTCCAGTTTGTTGTTAAGGTGAACACCCAGGAATTTGTAGCTGTCTACCAACTCTATGTCCGCTCCCTGGATGTTCACCGGTGTGAAGTGAGATGTTTTCCTCTGGAAGTTAATGATCATCTCCTTTGTCTTGCTGGTGTTGAGTTGCAGCTGGTTAAGCTCACTCCAGCTGACAAAGTCCCTGATGACCGTCCTGTATTCCAGATCATTCCCCTCTGAAACACAACCCACAATGGCTGTGTCGTCGGAGAACTTCTGGATGTGACACTGTGTGGAGTTGTGTGTGTGTGTGTGCATGTTCCCCTCATTAAATCCCATGGAGAACATTTGGGGATGGATGGCAAGGGAAGTTTATAAAAATGGCCATCAGTTCCAGACAGTTGATGCCCTTGGTGAAGCCATCTTCACCACTTGGAGCAATGTTCCCACTAGCCTCCTGGAAGCACTCGCATCAAGCATGCCCAAAGCCATCTATGACGTGATGAACAAGAACAGTGGAGCTACATTTACAATATAAAAGAAGTATGAAACATTTAAAGAGCATGACTTCCCTGATAACCTTCTCAACGTGTTTTGCGATCAAGCAAAAACGCGCCAAAAACAACAACAACAACAACAACAACAAAAAAAGTGTTATCGTAACATGGCTGTTGGAGATCAAATTCTCTACAACCTACTGAAGGTCAAAGGACCGCTTTGGAAAATTAATGAGTCCAATTTCACCTGCCCTTTAGGTGTTCGTTAATCTCAAGTTATGACAAGGAAAGAAGACTCACAAATCAGACAGAATAATTGAACAGTTCCGGAGCTCTGTGCCCTTCTCTTCCACGCCAGCTGAATGAGAGAGGGTCCCGAACTCTCCCCTCTTCCGATTGTTTCCTCAGACCATTGGCGCCAGTCTCTCCAAAGATAACTTTCCTCCAGATTCTTTGATGGAGTTGTGTGACGCTAGCTGGTGATAGTCGCTGAGTTGTTGACACTTATGTAGCGTCCACATCACATACTCCCCAGTCTATCTCAAGGCTTACTGACTTGTTTGTGCCCTTATCTGGCTGCTGGTACTGACTGGCCTTCGCTATGTGTGAGCACTCACTATTTGTTTAACCTTTGACACACCTAAACAGTTGTTCATCTACTCGGCTCATTGTCTAATACAGCATTATTTCTATAAATTACTTGTAATTATTCACTACGTTATTAGATTTATTGATTAAACAGTCATATCTATACTGTACTAATTTTTATGCAAACAGTTATTCTAAAATCTAATTGTATGCATCTTCTAACACAGGAAAAAGCACTAGACAGTCGGGAATTCACTTAGCAGTCATTTTCAGAACCTAGAAAAGGATAGTTTGCCTCCATGATATTTGCAGCAGGTACACTAAAATCAAATGAATGACTTCATGAACCCTTTTGTCAAATTCAGAGCACAATAAAAACATATAAATTCCTAATAATATATGCGTTTGCAGACGACCGGCATTGACGCTAGCGACATGGCCGAGGAAGACTCCCATTCCTTCCACCAGAGACTCAGATGGACGATGCCACTACAATGTATGTATGTATGTATGTATGTACTTTATTTATCCCACAGCGGGGAAATTTACTTGTTACAGCAGCAAGCAAGCAAGACAAGTAAAGAGAACAGTGTAAAGAAAGCATAGTGTCTACAAAAAATGTCACTTCCTGTTGTACGGAAAGGACGCTCACGGAACAGCTCCGTCCACTATTACCGGAGTTTTAAACTTTTGCGACCCTGGTGAATACAGTTCGTGATCACAACTTGTGATTACAACTTTGCAAGTGAGTGCTGAGACTTCTGCCTCATTTCGGACCCGCGAGTGGACTAAACTCACCAAAAGAGACAATCAGGTGGAGCCGACAGCCGATTGTTACAAGCAAGCTATCATGCTAGCCGCGGTTTGAAGCCTGATTTCAATAACAGGATAACATTTGGAGTTTTCCTGTGCAGCTTTTCGGCCCACGAGGACTGGTGGGACTTTGGTGAGATACTGGTGAGAGATAAACTCGCCGTTATAACGAAGATTAATCACCGAAGGCATTGCACCACAAGCCAACGGCTAACTGACGGCGTTACCAAGCAACAGTAACAATGTCAAAGGCTCGAGGGAGAAGAAGCGTAACAAGCGGTGGCTCTAGCAGTTCTGGTCGAAGTACTCCAGATTCAGTCATATATACGGAAGAAGTCGATCTAGAACAGATTCCTGAGACAACTGGAGGTGCTCACCTATTACCACAACCGCCGCCGAGACCCTACAGGGATGACACAATTAACCAGTTGACACACCTGAGTGGAAATATAGACAAAGCAACAGCGACAGCCTTGCAGAAGGTTAAACACCGCGCAAAAAAGCAAGAAAGAAGTTCAATGGAAAAGAGTGAGTATGCCATGGCGAAAACCACGGAGGATTATGGAAAACAGATGCAGCAACTTGTGGAGAGTTCCAACTCCCTGCATAGACTAATTCACAGTTTGCTAGAGACTACCAACGCCATACAAAGAGAAATGCAAGGTATGAAAGAGCAAGTTCAAGTTCAGAGAGAAGCATTTCAAAATGAAATGGGGATATTAAGGAAGGAAATGCAAGGGCTGAGAGTGGAGAATAAAAAATTACAGGAAAGTTATGATGCACTGGGAGCCACTCTCAAAAATGAATGTGAAGAAAAGGATAAAATCATTGAGAAGCTGAAAAACACCATAGATGACATGGATCAGAACACACGAATGAACGACGTGGTCGTGACGGGACTTCGAATCAAACCAAGGTCCTATGCCAGAGCAGTGGCGAATACTGAAGAACCAGACGAAATGGATGTCGCCTCAACAGAGCAACAAGTTGTTGATTTTTTGCAATCGAAGGAGGTGGATGTAGACATCCAATCTATTGATACTTGCATCCCACTGTATGGGAGGAACCTACTACACCCGTCATCATCGTCAAATTCACCAACAGGAAATACAAGGTTGCTCTGCTGAAACAGGGAAAGAAGCTGAAAGGAACAAACGTCTACATGAATGACCACCTGACCAAGCGCAACGCTGAGATTGCGAAGAAAGCACGTGATCTGAGGAAGCAAGGAAAGATCCAAGGAACATGGAGTGCAAACTGTAAAATCTTCATCAAAGCAAATGGAGGACCAGAGGCCAGAGTTCTTGCTGTCAAAGACATCAAGGACCTAGAAAGATATTGAGGTCTCCCAACATGGAGGAAAACAGCTTTAATATGCTACAAGAAGATTTACAATTGGACACTTTTCACTTTACAGATCACAAACAATTGGATATGGAAAAAGACATTGACCCAGACTCAAATTTTTTCTCTCACATTACAAACGAATGCCGTTATTATACGGAGGAGCAATACAACAACAGCTTCATCAATGACGACAAGTTATCCATCATACACATAAACAGCAGAAGCTTGAACGCAAACTTTACTAATATTAAACAATATTTGAATCAATTCAAAGAACCTTTCAAAGTTATAGCAATCTCATAAACTTGGATTAATGCTAACAAAGGAATGGACTTCGAGCTGGAAGGATATGAAATGACGTGTGCAAACAGGAACAATGCAAATGGAGGAGGTGTGGCCGTATACGTGGACAAACATTTGAACTACAAAATGGTAAAGAATATGTCATTTGTCATTGATAACATTTTAGAATGTATAACAATTGAAATCTGTAAAGAAAAAAGCAAAAATGTGTTAATAAGTTGTGTGTACAGAACTCCAAAGTCAAAGATTGGAATGTTTGAGGATTGGATTAAGACAACGTTTACAGACATAGGTCAAAAAACTATTTTTATATGTGGAGACTTCAATATTGACCTCTTGAACTCACACAAGTGCAAGGAAATAGATGACTTTATAGATACAATGTATAGCTTGAGTTTATATCCTAAAATCATTAGACCAAGTAGAATACCAGAGCACTGTGCCACCCTCATCCATAATATATTCACCAATGACTTGGATAACAACACCATCAGTGGCCTGCTAATTAGTGACATCAGTGATCATCTTCCAGTGTTTACAATCTACAATGAACATTATAAGAAAAAACAGGTGGAGGCAAAAAAGACTTTTCAAAGATTGCGTACAGAGGACAACATCCGTGCCTTCAAGATAGGACTAGAAGAACAAAGTTGGGAGAGTGTCTACAGTGCAATAGACGTGGACGAGGCATATGACAGCTTCCTTGGTACTTATATGGAGCTCTACGATAAGAACTGTCCCTGGCAAGAAAAGCCCAAGAAGCAAAAGAAAAACCAGCAGCCATGGATGACAAAAGGACTAAAAAACGCCTGTAAGAAGAAGAACACATTATACAGGACATTCATCATTCAACAGACTAAAGAAGCAGAACAAAAGTATAAGACTTACAAAAACAAGTTGACAACTATCTTGAGAGTGTGTAAGAGGGAATATTATAGTCACGTACTAAATAAGAACAAAAATAACATGAGAGCAACTTGGGGCATCTTAAATAGTATTATAAAGAACAACGTTAAGAAAGCAGACTATCCTCCCTATTTCATGGTTGGAAACACTTACAGGAATGACATGAATGCGGTAGCTGAAATGTTTAATGAATATTTTGTAAATATTGGACAAAAACTGGAAGAAGAAATTCCAAAACAAGACACAATTGATGAAGGGATTGATATCATTGATAGGAATCTTAATTCTATGTTTCTCACTGCTGTAACCAAAAAGGAGATCACTGACATTGTTAACCATTATAAGGCAAAAACATCAACTGATTGTCATGGAATCGAAATGGAAACAATTAAAAGGGTCATCAATGAGATCGCAGACCCGTTAACATATATTAGTAACTTATCATTTCAGACTGGAATATTTCCAAGCAAAATGAAAACAGCCAAGGTGGTTCCAATTTTCAAAAAAGGAGACAAACACCAATTTACAAATTATCGACCAGTTTCCTTGTTACCACAATTCTCGAAAATTGTGGAGAAGCTATTTAATAATAGGTTGGACAAATTTATTAATAAGAATGAATTATTGGCAAGTAGTCAATATGGTTACAGAGCCAACATTTCAACTTCTATGGCACTGATGGAAATCACGGAGGAAATCACTACTGCTATGGACAACAGAAGATGCGCAGCTGCTGTATTCATGGATCTGACAAAAGTTTTCGATACAATTAATCACACTATTTTAATTTCAAAATTAGAAAGGTACGGAATTAGAGGTTTGGTCTTAAATTGGGTTAAAAGCTACCTAGCAAAGAGGAAACAATTTGTAAAGCTAGGAGAATATACATCTGGGAGTCTACACAATACGTGTGGAGTACCACAGGGGTCCATACTGGGACCAAAACTGTTTAACTTGTACATTAACGACATCTGCAAAGTAACAAACAAATTAAAATTGGTCTTATTCGCCGATGATACCACCGCTTTCTGTTCTGGTGAAAGCACACAAGAACTCATTAAAAAGGTCAAGGATGAAATGGTCATATTAAAGTCATGGTTTGACAGGAACAGATTATCCCTGAACTTAAGTAAAACTAAAATAATGCTATTTGGTAATAGTAGAAAGGACACGTACGACCAAATACAAATTAATGGAACGGATATTGAAAAAGTGGAAGAATATAAATTCCTTGGGGTTATAATAGATGAAAAAATGAGTTGGAAATCTCATATTAAATATATACAACAAAAGGTGGCGAGAAATATCTCTATATTGAATAAAGCAAAATATGTTCTTGATCATAAATCACTCCACACTCTGTACTGTTCCTTAGTATTAGCATATTTCATGTATTGTGTGGAGATATGGGAAATAATTACAAAAGCAATCTTCACTCACTCACTGTACTGCAAAAAAGATGGTGAGGATCATTCATAATACCAAGTATAGACAACATACACACCTTTATTTTTAATATCACATATTAGTGATGATCATTCATAATACCAAGTATAGACAACATACACACCTTTATTTTTAATATCACATATTAGTGAGGATCATTCATAATACCAAGTATAGACAACATACACACCTTTATTTTTAATATCACATATTAGTGATGATCATTCATAATACCAAGTATAGACAACATACACACCTTTATTTTTAATATCACATATTAGTGATGATCATTCATGATACCAAGTATAGACAACATACACACCTTTATTTTTAATATCACATATTAGTGAGGATCATTCATAATACCAAGTATAGAGAACATACAAACCCTCTATTTTTAAAATCACAGATATTAAAATTCGCAGATTTAGTACACTTTCAAACCGCTAGAATAATGTATAAAGTTAATAATAACTCGTTACCCAAAAATCTAATTAAGTATTTCTCAATCAGGGAGGAGAAATATGATCTTAGAGGAAAATTAAACCTAAAACATTTATATGCGAGAACAACGCTGAAAACCCACAGCATTTCCGTGTGTGGAATTAAATTATGGAACGGATTGAGTAAAGAACTCAAACAAAGTACAGAGATGAGCAAATTCATAAACAATACAAGCAGTTGATGTTTGTTAAATACAAGGCAGAAGAGTCCTGATTGTTCTGTCAGGTTTGTTATTTTATTTTATTTTATTTTTTTTTTTATTAATGAAATTTTATTTTTTATTTATTTATTTATTTATTTATTTTTATTTTCTTTGTTGTGTTAAAAAAAAAAAAAGCTTTGTTCTTATTTATTTATTTAGTATGGTCATCATTATTATCATTATTATTAATGTTCTTTCTTTTTCGGGGGGAGGGCTATCTCACCATTATCTATTATGTGTTATCCTATCACTGAAAACATGACATGGAAAGCAGGAAGTGAACAACATGTACTGTACAAGAGGTAGATTGGATGGGGGGTAGGATTAAATAAGCTTTGCTTCTTCCTACTCCTTTTGGACATGTGGAACTGTCAAAGAATGATTCATGAGATGTATTCCATTGTAACCTTCATGTTCAAATAAACTAAACCAAACCAAACCAAACCAAACCAACATGGTTCAGGTGGTGCAGGTGTTGTAGAGCCTGACAGCGGTCGGTATGAAGGACCTGCGGAACCTCTCCTTCTTACACCGTGGGTGTAACAGTCTGCTGCTGAAGGAGCTGCTAAGGGAACCCACAGTGTCATGTAGGGGGTGAGAGGTGTTGTCCATGATGGACGTCAGCTTAGCCAACATCCTTCTCTCCCCCACTTCCTCCACGGAGTCCAGAGGACCGTCCAGGACAGAGCTCGCTCTCCTGATCAGCCTATTGATCCTGCTCCTGTCCCTGTCCGTGCTGCCCCCTCTCCAGCAGCCCACAGCATAGAAGATGGCTGAGGCCACCACAGAGTCATAAAAGGTCCGTAAAAGAGTCCTGCACACACCAAAGGACCTCAGTCTCCTCAGCAGGTGGAGGCGACTCTGGCCCTTCTTGTAGAGGGCGTGGGTGTTGACGGACCAGTCCAGTTTGTTGTTAAGGTGAACACCCAGGAATTTGTAGCTGTCTACCAACTCTATGTCCGCTCCCTGGATGTTCACCGGTGTAAAGTGAGATGTTTTCCTCTGGAAGTTAATGATCATCTCCTTTGTCTTGCTGGTGTTGAGTTGCAGCTGGTTAAGCTCATTCCAGCTGACAAAGTCCCTGATGACCGTCCTGTATTCCAGATCATTCCCCTCTGAAACACAACCAACGATGGCTGTGTCATCGGAGAACTTCTGGATGTGACACTGTGTGGAGTTGTGTGTGAAGTCCGAGGTGTAGAGGGTGAAGAGGAAAGGGGAGAGCACCGTACCCTGAGGGGCACCTGTGCTGCAGAGTACCATGTCAGACACACAGTGACGGAGCCTCACATACTGTGTTGGTGAGGTAGTCTATAACCCATGCAGTCAGGTGTTGGTCTACTCCCACACTCTCCATCTTCACTCTGAGTAGTGACGGCTGGATGGTGTTGAAGGCACTGGAGAAGTAAAAAAACATGACCCTCACAGCGCTCCCGCTGTCCTCCAGGTGTAGCAGTGATCCGTGCAGCAGGTAGATCACTGCGTCGTCCACTCCGATCCGAGGCCGGTAAGCAAACTGCAGGGGGTCCAGCTGAGTGCCCACCAGGGGTCGCAGGTGCTGCAGGATAATCCTCTCCATGGTCTCATGGTACAAGCATTGCACCAGCAGCCTGTGGCTACTCCGTGCTATTCGCAAGACTCAAAATATGTTCAAAGTTGATGTTTAATGATCACTAACCTTCTACTTAAACTTTAAACGCACTGTTTTATTATAATAGTTGTTAAATCAAATTATACGCCGAGGGGTTTCAATTAAAATTGACTAAGGTCCGTTTAGGCAATTTTTTTCACAGCATTGTACAAACAATGGATGAACACAAGGAGCTTATTATATTATTATTATTATTATTATTATTATTATTATTATTATTATGCTTTTCCTCTTTTCCGACCTATGAATGTTGTTACAATGTTGCATTCTCGTGTTAAACTGTGCCAACGCGTCAGATGATGAGGTTTGCGAGAAATGAGACCTAAAAGCAGTTTTGGAATGCTCTGCATGCTGTGTTTTACAGAGTTTTTTTAACACCGAGTTCCATTGACGTCAACGCAACCTAGACTTCCTTATATGGGCATGCCCAGACAAACGCTGTAGGCCTGCCCTCCCCCCGCTCTGCTCTGTTTACAGTGTTAGCACGTATGGCTCCCAGGAAGTGTTTGTGGGGGTGTGCCTAAAGAGGCGAGCATCAGGCAGAAGTGGTTGGAGTTGCTGATTCCAGGCCAGCAAGAGAAAAATATGCTAACATATGCTAACATGCTAATATGCAACGGCACTTCACATGGGACTGTGTTGTGAAGCTGGAGTATCCACCAAACTGTTGCTGAAGTCCGACGCCTTTCCAACGTTACTTGGTCGCGTCGAAGAATCAGAAGAGTAAGCTGTAAGTAACAATTCAATTATCCTAACTGTGTTTATTTTGTGTAAGTAATCGGACAAAAGGGGTTCGGCAGCTGTCCGGAAGTCCTCGGGAGTATGACCAATCACAGAGGAGTGGGCTCGGCGGGAGGCGTACCTGGAGGAGGTCCGGGGGTTGAGTAAGGTACACAGACCGTTTGGTCGGGAGGCAGGAAACACTGCAGGAAGAGGTGTGGAGTCTGGAAGATCTAGAAAGATTCCCGTGTGGGTTATCGTGTGTAGCAGCTCTATAGGAGTCCACAACTCCATACAAAGGCCCAAAAATTAGTATAATAGGTCCTCTTTAGGTTAGATAAAACTGCACCAGTTTCTCTGATAAAATAATATGAAAAAGTAACAATTTAAGAAGTGTCTCTCAAACAGAAAAGCTCTGAAAGTTTCAGATTTTCTCGTTAGTGCTCTAGCTGATTTGCCTGATTTTGTCTCTGTCAGGGAGGGGTTCGGGGTTGGGCGCTGAACTTCAAATAGCAGACACTTAAGTGTGAGTTTATTGATGCTCAGAGTTTATGAATGGGGTAGAGGTATTTATTTTATTAATTTCATTTATGTATGTTCAGTCTTGGTGGCTGTCATAAGATGATAGAAACATCTGCATGCTAATGAACTCTTTTAATAGGAGTCAGTAATAAAATATTACATATAAAATATTCCATATATGAAGTATGGTTATTGACCATTTATGTTCATACATTAAAAAAATAATAACTACCACAGCACTTGACGTCGCAGAAGGGCTACAGGAGGAAGTAAAGTAGGTCTCGCATGCGCAGCACCGATTGCGTTTCCGGTCCGTATTGCGTAATGACACAGCACTGTGTGTGTGTGCTCGCCAAGACTCCCTTCTTCATAACCCACCAGAGCACAATGCAGAGGGAAGTAAGGCGGGTTACAAACAGAGTGAACTTTCTTGTCATCCAGTCTGTTTGGTAGAGAAGCGTGGAATTCTATAGAGGGATGATGGAGACGAAGGCAGTTCATTTCCAAATCAGAAGTTTTATTTCTAACAAACATAACTTAATACAGATACAGTATCTGGGCTCCTGTAGTTGTATCTGCTCCCTACAGAAGTACGCAGGTCTTATCACAGGCAACAGCGAAAAGCATCCTCCTCTCCTTGGCCAAACGTCTTATAGCGTCCGTGAAGAGTGACGGTGGGGGTGGTGATTCTCTGAAGTCGTCTGTAGTTCTTTGAAGTCCTCCAGATGCTGATAAGGCCTTGTTCGTCGGAGAGAAACTGCCGTCTGTGTGGACTCAACTGGTGGGGTTTTTGCCTTGATCATCCTGTTGCCCTTCCTTCCTGTGGCTCATGACAATAACAAAGCATGTGGCATATAACTGTGACCTGGCACGTCTGCTCTGGCCAAATGTTAAACCCAAGTCAGGATGTGTGTGTGTGAATATTTTAACTATGGTACCCAAGTAACTAAGTAATGTAAATATGTATACATAAACTATAATGAATAGAAATGCAGATCAACTAAGTAATCTAGATATATTTTAATTATGATGCATAGCAATGTAAGTCAACTAAATAATGTAAATATATGTGAATTAGGCATAATAAAAATAATCTACTTCTTCAGTAGTGAAGCTGCCATAAGAGCCAGCTGTGAGTCAGTTCTTACATTTAAGTTGATTATGTTAAGTTAGTGTGTGTTAAATTGATAAATGTTAAGATTTACAATATTACTGTATTTGTAGGACTTGTTTACATTGGTGTGTTGATCGATTCTGATGTGGAACCAATATTCGCCAGTGTGTGTGTTTCAGTAAGGCGTTAATGATTGGTGCACACCAAGACATCACCAAGCCAACGAGCAAGAAGCGGCCTTCGCAAGTTGCTGTTGTTACTCTCAGAAGACGCTGTTGTACTCCTCTCTAGTGCACGTGGCCAATGAGGTAATATAAATACAATAACCTTTTACACTCTTTAAGTTGTTTAAATAAGATGCCGTTCTAAATGAATGTGCTATTGTTAGCCGCTAACGTTAGCCCGCTAGCCTGCTAGCAGGTCTGTGTGGTTCATGCAAAGCCATATTTTATTTGTGAATATTATACAAATGTCTACCTTTTGGTTCTCTGTCCCATTCTTCCTGTCACTTCTTTATAAGCCTTTCTTTCACAAGTGAGTTCATTTCGGCTTCACTCTACTTAATATTTACCCCTACGTGTGCTCTCCTTGTTGCTGTCTTGGCATATGTATCTACCAACTCATTCCCCTCCACTCCTATATGTGCTGGCACCCATTTTGCTCGCTGGCACCGACTCTCCAGTGTAAACAGACAGATGATCAGTAATTCTACAGCTGATTGCAATATTTAATACTGGGATAACAAAGGAAACTGCCCCAAATTCCCTACACGGAGCGCAGTTGCAGCAGAGTAAATACAACAAGCTAAAGTGTTTCGTGGCCGCCTACGTAAGATTTGTGGAGCCACTTTACATATAGCTTGTTCAGGATAGAGCCCGACCCATGTGGGTTTTTGGGAATATTTGGGATATCCGATATATAATCTGATATATGAAATAAGAGCGTTGACATAGACAGGATATTTACTGTAAGTGAACATCAATTCTTATCATAGCCAAAATAGGATTGAACACAAAGAAGCAGAAGACTACTAAATGAAAATAAGGAAGTTGAATTAGTAAGGCTGCCAACATAAGGACATGCCTCTTTGTGATTTACTTTTATGTGTTGCCACAAGTTTGTAGTGTTCTTTGCTTTGCTGGTGCTGGAGCCCTGGCTAACTTGCACACTGCACATGTTGCATCTAACGTAACGCCTGTTGAGTCTTTTGTGAAGTGGCTCCACACCTTCCAATGTATCACATGACAACTAAATACATGACTTGGAACATGATTAGAATGAAGACATGAACTTGTGAACGTATGAGCCCCTGTAAATCCTGCATGGAAGTATGAAGTGAAGTGGGACGCTGTGTATATCTGCATAGATCTTTATTTCACTTTAGTACGTCTAAGATATTGGTGGACATGTGGATTAACACTTGCATCTATCTTTGTTTATCTCACAGAGATGCAACTTACACGACGTTAAAACGCTGTCATACGCTCTCTAAAACTTGTGTGAAAAAAAACTAGAATGTTCCCCTTGACGGGCCCTAGTGTAGTGTAGTGTAGTGTAGTGTAATGTAGTGTTGTGTTGTTTTACAAAGTCACAGCTGGTGTAAACAAATGTAGTCTGCTGCAGCCGAGTGAGTGAGGCAGGAAGAGTGGCACCTCGCTGTGTGTTTGTGTGTGAGGTTGAGGGGCCGTTTTTTTTTTTTTTTAGAATGCACAGAAAGCTTCCACAATAATTCCTTTTTGTGTCCCACAGACATTCACAGCTGGTTGGTCATCAAGAAGAATATCCTACTCAGCCACAGGGGAGGAAGAGTAAGAACTCTCACTGACTGAGGAGGGAGAGCATTTTCTCGACACAGAGGAGGCGGCTCTCACCAGGTTGCCACTGACTGGTGTCTCTTTGGTGACTGAAGACCCTGGAGAAAAACCACCTGAGTCCTCACAGCTTCATCATAGTCCAAGTGAGGAGATGAGAGACGTGGAGCCACAGCCCCCCTATGTTAAAGAGGATGGGGAGGAGCCACAGCCCCCCTGTGTTAAGGTGGAAGAGGAGGAGCTGCAGTCCACCCACGTTAAAGAGGAAGAGGAGCCACAGCCCACCCACATTAAAGAAGAAGAGGAGGAGCCACAGCCCCCCTATGTTAAAGAGGAAGAGGAAGAACTCTCCATCACTCAGGAGGGAGAGCATCTTTTAGGGCCAGAGGAGGCTGATCTCACCAGGTTGCCACTGACTGGTGTCTCTGTGAAGACCAAAGACCCTGGAGAAAAACCACCTGAGTCCTCACAGCTTCATCATAGTCAAAGTGAGGCGATGAGAGACGGGGAGCCACAGCCCCCCTATGTTAAAGAGGATGGGGAGGAGCCACAGCCCCCCTGTATTAAAGAGGAAGAGGAGGAACCACAGATCCCCTGTGTTAAGGTGGAAGAGGAGGAGCCACAGCCCACCCACATTAAAGAGGAAGAGGAGCCACGGCCCACCCACATTAAAGAAGAAGAGGAGGAGCGACAGCCCTCCTATGTTAAAGAGGAAGAGGAAAAACTCTCCATCACTCAGGAGGGAGAGCATCTTCTAGGGCCAGAGGAGGCTGATCACGCCAGGTTGCCACTGACTGGTGTCTCTGTGAAGACCGAAGACCCTGATGACAAACCACCTGAGTCCTCACAGCTTCATCATAGTCCAAGTGAGGAGATGAGAGAGGCGGAGCCTTCATGCAGCAGCTCACTGCAACACATGACAACAGAAGCTGATGGAGACCACTGTGGAGGATCACAAGCAGACAACCTCTTAGCTCCACTGTCAGATAGTGACGACACAACGTCACACTCTCCTGAAGGTGAAGACAGCGACTTCAACCAAGAATCTCTGAGCAGCAATACAGACTGTGAAGGTGATATGATGACTCACACTGGCAACAAACACTCTGAAAGCTCTAAAAAGAAGACAGGTAAACGTTTTAACTGCTCAGTTTGTGATAAAAGATTTACTTGTAAGAGTCGTCTGGCTCAACACTTGAGAACGCACACAGGAGAAAAACCTTTTACTTGCTCAGACTGTGGAAAATGCTTCACTCAAAAGACACACATGAAAATACATATGAGAACGCACACAGGAGAAAAACCTTTTAGTTGCTCAGACTGTGGAAAATGCTTCACTCTTAAGACACACATGCGAAGACACATGAAAACACACACAGGAGAAAAACCTTTCAGTTGCTCACACTGCGATGGATGCTTCACTCGAAAGGCAGACATGGTATTACACATGAGAACCCACACAGGAGAAAAACCTTTTAGTTGCCCAGACTGTGGTAAATGCTTCACTCAAAAGATACACATGAGAACACACATGAGAACACACATGAGAACACACACAGAAGAAAAACCTTTTAGTTGCTCAGACTGTGGTAGACGCTTCTCTCAAAAGGCAGACATGCAATCACACATGAGAAGGCACAGAGAAGAAAAACCTTTCAGTTGCTCAGACTGTGGTAAATGCTTCGCTCGGAATGCAATCATGCAAATACACATGAGAACACACACAGGAGAAAAACCTTTTAGTTGCTCAGACTGTGGTAAACGTTTTAATTATAAGACACACATGAAATCACACATGAGAACACACACAGGAGAAAAACCTTTCAGTTGCTCAGACTGTGGTAAATGCTTCACTAAAAAGTCAAACATGCAATCACACATGAGAACGCACACAGGAGAAAAACCTTTTAGTTGCTCAGATTGTGGTAAACGTTGTAATCATATGACACACATGAAATCACACATGAGAACACACACGGGAGAAAAACCTTTTACTTGCTCCGACTGTGGTAAACGTTTTAATCAAAAAATACACCTGAAATCACACATGACAACACACACGGGAGAAAAACCTTTTAGTTGCTCAGACTGTGGTAAACGCTTTAATCGAAAGACACGCATGAAGTCACACATGAGAACGCACATAGGAGAAACACCTTTTAGTTGCTCAGACTGTGGTACACGCTTCACTCAAAAGTCAGCGATGCAATCACACATGAGAACACACAGGAGAAAAACCTTTTAGTTGCTGACATACATTCATGGAAGTCGGCTTTGATAAGACACATGCAGAGTCACTGATGGTCTCCTGCTTGACTCGCCTGACTTCCATGCAGTCACTGTGTTGCCACTGTGTTGTAATATTCTTTGCACATGTCTTGTTTTTATTAATGTGCAAAAGAAAGACACGGTGACTGCAGAAGTCTCTGATGAAGTCACTTTCTGTTCCATTACTTCCAGATTGCATCTGGAAAGTAGCGATTTGATTCCTTTTACTGATTTGAGGTCTTATGATTCACTCATTGAGGTACGGATCGCTTTTAGGAGGCCTTTGAAGTATTTGAGTGAGAGCATCATAGTAGTTTTTGGTGCACCGTTAATTTGTTATCTCATGTACTGAAATGGAATCATTATATTTTGTTATTATTGTATTAACTATTGATGAAATGTTCACAAGTGTATTGATACAAATATTTTTTGTTTTCCAAAGCTTTTGTTAGGTATTTTATTCTGATTATAGTCATAATAAAGAAATTGCAGGCAAATTGGCAAAACTATTCACTTGAATTGGAAAAAGTGCAGTATTGATATCAATATCAGTGATGCTGGCTCTGTACTGCCTGGGTATCGCATGGGTTGTCTGATGCTCAATATTATTATGGACATTGAATGCACCACCTAATAAATGATTGTTTTCCAATGTATCCTAGGCCTGTCACGATAATCGATAAACGGATTAATCGAACGATAGAAAAAAAACCAAGGTTGTTCATTTTGACGCCTTGGTAAATTGCATATACGTATGCCTGTTCCGTTTCCTCGTCTCACTGTATGCAGGCTTGATGACAAGAGGGTTCACTCAGCATGTGTCTGTGCACGTCGGTTCTGTAGCGTGCTTTTCTGTACTGTTTTTAAACGACTGCTAAGTCCATGCTTAGATCTCACAGAGTTCTTGGTTATTCTTCATTATACATCGGTTATGTTGTGTCTGTTTGTATCCACCTATTGCATTGCTGTGTGATGTTTTAGGTCTTTTCTGACACCATGAGTAGGATTGGTATGTGAAGTGGTGAACTCCCGCGATTTCAGTGGGGTTGAGAAGTTCATTGTGAGCCTCGTTGTTACTCTGCTTTCAAAATAAAGGTACGGTACCTCTTCTCACCAACTCGTGAGTGCCTCCATAGGCGACTTAACGCAGGGACACTATACTTGACTACCATCTAGTGGTTCAAATATAACATGACACTTAATGAAAAAAATTGTCTAAAAAAAGTGACGATAATTGAGTCAAATTTGTTATCATGACAGGCCTAAATGTATCACGTCTGCTTTGTTTTAGTTTTCACTACTCGGTTTGGTCACTTGTTTGGGGGTGTTACCAAAAGAAGCAACAGTGTTGACCCATTGTGGCGGGAAATGTTTGTGTGATTGATTCTATGGATTTGAACAAGTTTGAGCACTGGAATTATAATCGGTGATTTTAATGCCTTGTCAATAAAGCTGTAAGCATGATTTTAACTCAACTATGCGTCTGGAGGTCTGTGACTGACTTTACAGCATCTCAATAAGGTTCATGACTGGTGAGGCACTGACCTCGTCAAAAAAATGGAAGTGAATTTTACAGGTTTACAGGCACCCAAAATGTATATTAATAAGGGATGTGGTTGGTTGGAGCCCTCTCCAAAGAGCACAAGTCGGTAAGTTTTTGTCGTGTGAAGAGTGGCTCTAGACACCCGACACCTCGGGCGCTACACTCCATTCAGCCTGCCTGTGATGTCATTGCCACGCTTGATACTTCTGTACTTGATATTTCTATAGTTTCTAAGTCCAACTTGAAGCCTTTCAAACTCATGGATGGGAGCTTCAGGACAAGATAAAAGGTATGCAGGATACAAATTCACTTTAATATCTACCTGCAGATGAAATTTCATTAAAATGTGAAATATGTTACTTTTGCCCCGGGATGACTGTGAGGCCGACATGAAATGACACTGGATTTTCTTGCCTGGACTTTTGATGATCACAAAATGTAAATAGCTGCTCTGCTGACTTTTAAAACAAATGTCACAGCCCAAGTTATGGTATATTTTGTAGTTCGGTTGTACTTGCCAAGGTCCGTCGGTGGATCACAGATTTGGTCTTGACTCAATGTTACAGCAATGGGAACCAAAGGCACTATGTCCCGGTGTGACATTTGCTCTAACTTCTTTAATACCTGGGATAGAGAAGTGAATGAGGTATCACATTAAAGTTCAAGTCATGTTTTATCAGATAGAATTAATCACAGACTTGATAGAATTCAACCTGTTCATTCATTCATTGTTAATTGAGCCTGAAGTGTTGGTTGCACTTTATTCAAATAAAATGTGAATGCATTTGCCATTAATTGTAGTTACCAGTTTGTTTATATCCATAATTCATTTATACCTGATTCCCTTACAAAAATGACAGGAATCTAGGAAGCTTCACCTGCACAGTCAAGTATCCAAAGAATTACTGAATCGATTTACATTTACTGTATTGTATCATATCGTTCTAAATGAACCAATATCGTCCTTGAATCATATCGGCAACCACGAATCCTGATACCAATGGAGTCGTTATTAAAACAGGCACAAACTCTCTCTCTTTCTCTTTCACGTGTCACTCAATGCTTGTTGACGCGGGGCGAGGCAGCCGGTGTGAGTGCACTGGAACCTCTGCTGGGTTTTGGGGACTGGGCTCCCGGCTGGAGCTTGCGGGTTGCCTGCCTGGAGGGCGGCAGGGCATACGGGCGTGTTCAGTGGTCAAAATACGTGCCTGTTGGTCACTCTCTGGGAGGGGGGGCACTGATGTGATAATACATTTTTTTCTAATATTCACACGATCGTCCGGCAAAGTCCCAAAGATCGACGAGTAGCCCGCCATCGACAGGTTGGTCGACCCCTGCACTACACCAATGTACCATAACATTATGACCACTTATACAATCTAACACGATCGATACTGGGGTTGAACTATGAAATCTGAAGTTGTATTTGGAACTGGAGTGCATCATCTTGAAATGTGTCCCTATATTATTAACATACATGAGAGAGACTAAATGTCAGGGGAACTTGCCCCCAACCACCAAAGAACTAACAAAATGACACAGAAAACAAGATTTGAGATTTTCTCGCGCGAGGAGAGAGCGTCCGTGCCACACTGCAACACTCTCTGGGGGGACACTCTCCTCGCGCTTCTTTTATTGTCATAGGTGGGCGGTACCACAGCAACGGATGTAGTGAGTTCAGTTACGTTATGACTCACGATCAGTTCAAGAAGTGGACTGACAGAGAAAACAGCTGACTTCACACGCCCGTGGAATGTGCCCCATGACCTTTATATGGCCCATTTGCTCCCCAACCCCATGCACGGGGGTCAACCATGGTCTTATATCACAACCCAGGTGCGGGGGGGGGGGGGGGCACTTAGGTCAACTTCACAGCACTACTGAATCAACAAAAAGTCACAGTGAATGTTTGATCAACTTCAGATAACAACATAAAGAGCATGTACATGCGTCGGTAAGAAAATCCTTAACACTAAATCATGGATGCAACCCTCAAGATGTGCTTTGTGAACTTGGAAAAGGAATTGACCGTATCCCTCGCGGTGCCTGTGGGCGGCGCTCCGGGAGTACGGGATTGGTGGCGAGCTGCCATTGGCAGTGCAAGCATGAAGTCCAGCCTGTTCCCGGGTCAAGGGAGTCCAATTAGGACCTCTCAGTCGGAACAGGGTGAATTGCTCCCTCCGGGTTGGGAATGAGGTCCTGCCCCGGGTGGAGGAGTTCAAGTATCTCGTGGTGTTGTTCACAAGTGAGGGAAAGTTGGAGCGTGAGGACCGGACCGTCATGCAAAGCCAGAAGGCAAAGCTCTCAATTTCTTTTTTGGAAATCTGCTGCTGCTACCCAACTTTTGCTTCCTACAAAGAAATGAAGTCATCAACTCAGTATGATGGATGAACACATTTGCACTTTGGCTCCTCTGCACAAATTCTTTGCTTGTAAATGTATTGAACTTCTTGCATCTTCAGTCATGCCCGATTCTCACATCCTTCCCAAGGACGCCACTCAAACATGGATGGAATACGTGTGTGAAGAGCCATGGGTGTAGTACCACACACAAATTATTGGGAGAGCGTGTGTGCGTGCCACACGCACGGCCAGTGGTAGCTTAGAAGTATGCTTACAAGTTACATATATTACAAGAAAAAAAGTGCATCAGCTTTGTCGGTGAAAAAGCCGACTTCTTTTCAAGATTCAAGATTCAAGAGAGTTTTATTGTCATGTGCATAGTAAAACAGCAGTTATACTATGCAATGAAAATCTTATTCTGTTCATTCTCCCAAGAAAAGAAAGAAAACACAAGAAAGAATAAGAACATAAGAAACATAAACACATAAACATAAATACCAATAAATTAAGCAACAACAACAGAAGAGACATTAATACAAGTAAATAATACAAATAAATAAATAAATAAAGTGCTATGAGTGTGTGCGTGTGTTGCGTTCCCCCCCAGTCTTGCTGTTGTTGTTTTTTAATTTTCCAAATATTTCAGCTTCCCTCATAAATAATCTTTGCAAATTTTCTCCTCGTAATATTATGAATTTATTCCCATAATATTATAACTTGTTCCCAACCTAATTTTAAAAGAAAATTACAGGTTTATTTTGTTTTGTTTCTCATAATATTACAAATAAAAAACAACACATAAAATTACATTTTTCATTTTTGATGTTTTTTTTTCAAACTTTCCTTTCAACTTTCTTCCCATCATTATGACTTTATAGTATTTCCATAATATTTTGACTGTATTCTTCAAGATTCAAGAGTTTTATTGTCATATGCATAGTAAAACAGGCAGTTATACCATGCAATGAAATTCTTATTCTTTTCATTCTCCCAAGAAAAGAAAGAAAACACAAGAAAGAATAAGAACATAAGAAACATAAATACCAATAAATTAAGCAACAACAACAGAAGAGACATTAATACAAATAAATAATACAAATAAATAAATAAATAAATAAAGTGCTATGAGTGTGTGCGTGTGTTGCGTGCGGCGTGTGCGAGTGCTTCGTTGAGAAGCCTGATGGCCTGTGGGTAAAAGCTGTTTGCCAGCCTTGTGGTCCTGGACTTCAAACTCCTGTAGCGTCTGCCTGACGGTAGGAGTGTGAATAATGAGTGTTGTGGATGTGTGCTGTCCTTGATGAGGTTGTGTGTTCTTCGTAGGACTCTAGTTTTATAAATGTCTTGCAGTGAGGGGAGGGCTGCCCCAACAATGTTATGTGAGGTCTTGATCACCCGCTGGAGTGCCTTCCTATCACGTGTTGTACAGTTACCGTACCAAACAGTGATGGAGGCGGTAAGGACACTTTCCATAGTGCATCTGTAGAAGCAACTCAGGATTGTGGTGGACATGCCAAATTTCCTCAGTCTTCTCAGGAAGTACAGTCTCCTTTGGGACGTCTTCATAATTTGTTGGGTGTTGTGAGACCAGGTGAGGTCCTCGCTGATGTGTGTGCCAAGGAACTTGAAGGTTTTCACCCTCTCCACCTCAGTCTCATCAATAAACAGGGGTCTATGCGGCTCCTTTTCCCTTGTTCTTGGGTCGATGATCATCTCTTTAGTCTTATCTGTATTGAGAAGGAGATTGTTATCACGACACCAAGCTATGAGGTCCGCCACCTCTCTTCTGTATGATGTTTCAACACCACCAGTGATCAGTCCGATGACTGTAGTGTCATCCGCAAATTTAATGATGCTGGTGTTGTTCTGGGAGGCCACGCAATCGTAGGTGAAGAGCGTGTAGAGGAGCGGACTCAGCACACACCCCTGTGGGGTCCCAGTGCTCACAATTCTTGAGCTGGATGTGCGATTGTGGACTCTGACTGACTGGGGTCTGCCTGTGAGAAAGTTAAACACCCAGTTACAGAGGGGGGGGTGACAGGCCAAGTGTGAGGAGCTTATTTGTGAGTTTGTGGGGGCTGACTGTATTAAAAGCAGAGCTATAGTCTATAAATAGCATTATGACATATATGTCCTGGCCCTGTAGGTGAGAAAGGGCTGTGTGGATGGCAGTGTTGACTGCATCATCCGTGGACCGGTTCTGGCGATATGCAAACTGTAGAGGGTCCACAGTTGCCGGGATGCTCTTTTTGATGTGGGTCATGACTATTCTTTCAAAGCACTTCATAACAATAGGAGTGAGTGCTATAGGGCGATAGTCATTCAAGCAGGTCACGTTGCTCTTCTTGGGTACGGGCACTATGGTGGTGGACTTAAAGCAGGTCGGTACAGATGCTTGTGCAAGCGATCTTCTTGTATTATTGTAGCTGTTTCAACTTTCTTTTAGTAAATTTTCTTTTCATAATTGTGGCTATTTTCCCATAATATTTATTTTATATGTTATTTTTCCCTTGTAATATTACAACATTATTCTCATAAAATTATTTTTTCTCTTAATATTTGGACAGTTTTTACCATCAGTGAAGTTCCCGGGCAAGCTGGAGCCTGTCCTTTTCAGAAGGTGGCGTTAATGCACATTTTTGAGCAAGTAGAATAATATGACGTCAAACGTCACCTTTCATGTGAACGAGCACTGAGCACAAACCCAAAAACCGGACTTGACAAAGTAAGTTGATAACCACCGTCAAAGCACTCATTTCTGTTTGGGGAGGTTAGGTGTTGTTGAGTTGCATCTCGAGCACAAAGCCTGCCCTGGTCTAGACCACTGATCTGTACTAATAAGTCTGGAGGGTTTCAAGCTGTACAGATTCCCTTCAGATATCAACAGACGAACAATTTGGTAGAATAAAATCAACCATTTGGGCTGGAAGCCGAAGCTGTGCGAGGTAGGTCAATTGAGGCTGTTCGGTCCCATGTCTTGTATTTGGTGTTGTGAATTTGTGTTTAATGTGAATGATCCTTGTGTAAATCACCTCTGGTTGCAAATAAAGTAATCCATTATCTCGAGCAAACTTACCATGGCAACGCTTTGTCCGACAAACAAACTCAAAAAAACATGTCTTGCACATCTTCATGTCAATGTCCTCATTTACCCTAAGTTTCATTTAGAATGCTTCAAAACTGTAGAAGGAATTCCCAATGTTAGATGTGAAGCGCAATTATATATATATATATATACATATATATATTTATATATAAAAATCGTATTATACTGTTTATAATCTGGCCCAATTTTAGATTTATTTTGATCTGTATGTTCGGGGAACCTCATTTCGTGCACTTAATCTAAACTGCAGTTATTTTATGGATATTACATTGAATACCGTAATATTCTTTTTACCACTTTTTACATGCATTGTCGTACTGTGCATGCTTGAATTGGCCCCAACATGGCGGCGTAATCTCAGTTGTCGTAACTCTCTCTATGAAGGGACTCTACACCAATGCAGTCTGCTACGTACGAGAGGTGAGTGCTAAGATGGCCTCTCTGTGGCTTCAGCGGCTTGCACGGGCGCGTGCGACGTATGGTCTATCCAGATTCTTTTAGTACAGATCAGTGGGTCTACACTCTTGCTTCCTTTTGGTAACGCCCCCAAACAATCAAGTACACACAGTGCCCTCTACTGACCAGACCAAGTAGTGAAAACTAAAAGCAGACAATACAATTATGGCAACATTCAATGTCCACTGTCTGTACAAAGCCTGCATGACAGATACTGTACTTCTTAATTGGCTTTTTCAATTTTTTAAAAATAAATTTGCCTGTAACTTCTTTGTCTTGATTATTATCATTATAAAGTACCTGACAATATTTGGATCAATACACTTGTGAAGATTTAGTCAATATGAAATACAACAATATCAACAAAATATAATGATTCCCTTTTATTACATACCATTGTTTGAGCAAAATCAAATCAACACTACACAAATAGAAAAAAAAGCAAAAACTAGTATTTTGCTCTCACTCAAATCCTTCAAAGGCCTCCTTGAAGCGGTCCGTACCCCAACGAGTGAATCATAAGAACTCAAGTCAGTAAAAGGAATCAAATCACTACTTTCCCGACCCAATCAGGAAGTAATGGAACAGGAAGTGACTTCATCAGTTACAGCATTTAGTGATGACAGCATACAGTCAAATAAAACACCTTTAACTACAAATGAAACCACTGCAGTCACCGTGTCTTTCTTTTGCATATGAATAAAAACAAGATGTATTTATTGAACAAAGACACATGCAAAGAATATTACAACACAGTAGCAACACAGTGACTGCATGGAAGTCAGGCGAGTCAAGCAGGAGACCATCAGTGATTCTGCATGTGTCTTATCAAAGAATACTTCCAAGAAAATGTGTCACCACAATTTGAGCAACTAAAAGGTTTTTCTCCTGTGTGTATTCTCATGTGTCTTTGCATGTTTGTCTTTTGGTTGAAGCGTTTACCACAGTATGAGCAACTATAAGGTTTTTCACCTGTGTGCGTTCTCATGTGTGATATCATGCGTGTCTTTCGACTGAAGCGTTTACCACAGTCTGAGCAACTAAAAGGTTTTTCTCCAGTGTGTGTTCTCATGTGTGATTGCATGTCTGACTTTTGAGTGAAGGGTTTGCCACAGTCTGAGCAGCTAAAAGGTTTTTCTCCTGTGTGTGTTCTCATGTGTAATTGCATGTTTGTCTTCACAGTGAAGCTTGTACCGCAGTCTGAGCAAGTAAAAGGTTTTTCTCCTATGTGTGTCCTCATGTGTCTTTGCATGTTTGTCTTTCGACTGAAGCGTTTACCACAGTCTGAGCAACTAAAAGGTTTTTCCCCTGTGTGTGTTCTCATGTGCAATTGCATGTGTGTCTTTTGAGTGAAGCATTGACCACAGTCTGAGCAAATGAATGGTTTTTCTCCTGTGTGTGTTCTCATGTGTGATTGTATGTTTGTCTTTGAAGTGAAGCGTTTACCACAATCAGGGCAACTGAAAGGTTTTTCTCCTGTGTGTGCTCTCATGTGTGATTGCATGTCTGACTTTTGAGTGAAGCGTTTACCACAGTCTGAGCAACTAAAAGGTTTTTCTCCTGTGTGTGTTCTCATGTGTGATTGCATGTGTGTCTTTAAAGTGAAGCTTTTACCACAGTGTGAGCAACTAAAAGGTTTTTCTCCTGTGTGTGTTCTCATGTGTCGAGACAAATTACCGCTACGAGAAAATCTTTTATCACAAACTGAGCAGTTAAAACGTTTACCTGTCTTCTTTTTAGAGCTTTCAGAGTGTTTGTCGCCAGTGTGAGTCATCATATCACCTTCACAGTCTGTATCGCTGCTCAGAGATTCTTGGTTGAAGTCGCTGTCTTCACCTTCAGGAGAGTGTGACGTTGTGTCGTCACTATCTGACAGTGGAGCTAAGAGGTTGTCTGCTTGTGATCCTCCACAGTGGTCTCCATCAGCTTCTGTTGTCATGTGTTGCAGTGAGCTGCTGCATGAAGGCTCCGCCTCTCTCATCTCCTCACTTGGACTATGATGAAGCTGTGAGGACTCAGGTGGTTTGTCTTCAGGGTCTTCGGTCTTCACAGAGACACCAGTCAGTGGCAACCTGGCGTGATCAGCCTCCTCTGGCCCTAGAAGATGCTCTCCCTCCTGAGTGATGGAGAGTTCTTCCTCTTCCTCTTTAACATAGGGGGGCTGTGGCTCCACCTCTTCCTCTTTAATGTGGGTGGGCTGTGGCCCCTCCTCTTTAATTGGCTGTGGCTCCTCCGCCTGCTCCAAAGTGGAGCTCCTATTCTGTGGCTGAGGCGAACGTTCTTTTTGATGACCAATCAGCTGATGGATGTCTGCAGAACACAATAATCATTCTGGAAGCTTACTGTGTACTGTTAAAAAAAAAAAAATCACCATTTGACTCCTCCCTGAGCTCCCACCTTGTCGTGGTGGAGGAGTTTGCGTGTCCGATGATAATAGGAGCTAAGTTGTCTCGGTGTTTTATGCCCCTGGTAGGGTCACCCACGACAAAGAGGCACTAGGTGAGGGAACAGACAAAGAGTGGCTCAATAGGCCCCTATGATGAAACAAACCATTGGACCACTTTTCACCTTGCCCAGACACGGGTCGCTGGGGTCGCATGATGGTGAGTGTCTGGTAGCCGGGCCTACGCCCATGGGGCCCGGCCAGGCACAGCCTGAAGAAAAGACATGGGTCGCCCCTCCCACGAGCTCACCACTCATGGGAGGGGCCAAAGGGGTCGGAGGCAGAGTGAGCTGGGTGGCAGCTAAGGCGGGGACCTTGGCGGTCCGATCCTCGGCTACAGAAGCTAGCTCTTGGAACATGGAATGTCACCTCTCTGGTAGGGAAGGAGCCTGAGCTGGTGCACGAGGTTGAGAAGGTCCGGCTGGATGTAGTCAAACTCGCCTCAACGCACAGCAAGGCTCTGGAAGCGGTCCTCTCGAGAGGGGCTGGACTTCATTCCACTCTGAGAGGTGACTGGCAGGGGCGGCGACTCTTGTTGCGCCCCGGCTTGTGGCCTGTATGTTGGAGTTTAACCCGGTGAACGAGAGGGTAGTTTCCCTCCGCCTTTGGGTGAGGGGACGGGTCCTGAATGTTGTTTGTGCTTATGTGACAAACAGCAGTTCAAAATACCGCCCTTTTTGGAGTCTCTAGAGGAATCATGAGGTCGAAGGAACTGCCCAAGGAGCTCAGAGACAGAACTGTGGCAAGGCACAGATCTGGCCAAGGTTATAAAAGAATTTCTGCAGCACTCAAGGTTCCTGAGAGCACAGTGGCCTCCATAATCCTCAAATGGAAGACGTTTGGGACGACCACAACTCCTGGCCGTCCAGCCAAACTGAGCAATCGTGGGAGAAGAGCCTTAGTGACAGAGGTGAAGAAGAACCCAAAGATCACTGTGGCTGAGCTCCAGAGATGCAGGAGGGAGATGGGATAAAGTTCCACAAAGTCAACTATCAGTGCAGATCTTCCACTAGTCGGGACTTTATGGCAGAGTGGCCCGATGGAAGCCTCTCCTCAGCACAAGACACATGAAAAAACACATGAAGGACTCCCAGACTATGAGAAATTACATTCTCTGGTCTGATGAGACCAAGATTGAACTTTAATTCTAAGCGGTACGTGTGGAGAACACCAGGCACTGCTCATCACCTGCCCAATACAATCCCTACAGTGAAACACGGTGGTGGGAGCATCATGTTGTGGGGGTGTTTTTCAGCTGCAGGGACAGGACGACTGGTTGCAATTGAAGGAAAGATGAATGATATCCTGGAGGAAAACCTCTTCCAGAGTGCTCAGGACCTCAGACTGGGCTCAAGGTTCATCTTTCAACAGGACAATGACCCTAAGCACATCGCTAAAATAACAAAGGAGTGGCTTCAGAACAACTCTGTCACCGTTCTTGACCGGCCCAGCCAGAGCCCTGTAAATGGCTGTCCACCAACGTTCACCATCCCACCTGACAGAACTGGAGAGGATCTGCAAGGAAGAATGGCGGAGGATCCCCAAATCCCGGTGTGAAAAACTTGTTGCATCATTCCCAAGAAGACTCATGGCTGTACGAGCTCAACAGGGTGCTTCTACTCAATACTGAGCACAGCGTCTGAATACTTCTGACCACGTCATATTTCACCTTTTCTTTTTTCATACATTTGCAAACATTTCTACATGTCTGTTCTTTTTCTGTCAAGATGGATGCTGAGTGTACGTTCATGACAAATAAAATTAACTTTTTGGATTTTGGCAAAAGGCTGCAATGACACAGAGTGAAACATTTCAAGGGGTCTGAATACTTTCCGTACCCACTGTATATACACATATACATATATACATATACAGTAGACGCCCCTACAACGTAAATAATCCGTTCCGAGAACCTTTGTGTTATAGGGGTTTTATGTTATACGAAGCGCAAAATACATGTAAATAGCCTAATCCGTTCCAAGATCTTCCCAAACTCATACCTTGGCCCTTCAAAATAGTCCACCAAATATGGTGGGAAAATATAAGAAAACGTGAGCATAAACATAGTAGAGTAACATTCCAATATAAAATAAGTTAATAAATAAGATTGCTGTAAATGAATAAAACTGAAAAACAAAAACAATCTCACCGTTCGCGAGATGTCTTGATCAGGAGCACGCAAGTGGAGACGAGGAGGAGGAGGACTAGCCTGAGTCGAAACGCGACTCAAAGAGTCTAAGAGTCAGCTGGTCTCACAGACAAACGCACACGCGCTACACGATAATGCTGTGTGCAAAATATGAATTTGTAACTTAACTTAACTGTTTAAGTTAGTTTCAGGGCGACTACGATGAGGAAGGAAGTTGAAGGGAGAAGCCTGTCTCTCACACAAACGTGCTGTATACGTCAGTCAATGAGATGAGAGCGTATGCCCCGATTTGCGCTCCACTTGGTGGTGTGCGTGTGGCAGTTTCAAAGCTTTTGTGCAACTGGTGTCAACATTTGCTTAACTGTATTATTTGGCGAGGGAGCTTAAGGGGGGCTTGCTGCGACGCGTGTGCCGAGGAGCGCGTGGGTGGATGTCGGAGGCAGGAGTGCTGGGACATGGATGGGAGCTGCGTCATCAACAGACTTTAAAAACACTTTCGGGTTACAAGAAGAACTTTTGCCTATGCCTGTGAGTACCTTTCGCCAACTCTCAGCAAAACACGCCTTTCCATGACATATACTGTAGGTCAGATTTATGAGACCTGACCCTTCAGACTGCAATAAAATATAGATGTTCTGTTAGCCTCTTCATCTGCTTTGTACACTATGTACGCTGTGCCAATGCAGTCTGCTACGTACGAGAGGTGAGTGCTAAGATGGCCTCTCTGTGGCTTCAGCGGCTTGCACGGGCGCGTGCGACGTATGGTCTATCCAGATATATAATACAGGTCTATCCAGATATATAATACAGATCAGTGGAACGTAGCCTATGGTTAGCTCAGCTAATTAGCTCCGTGCCAAGCTAAGCCCCTCTAACGATGTCGCCGTACTGATTCGTTGACTGATTCAGCCCCAAGGAAGAATATCCACACATAGCTCTCACTTGCAATCTACCGTCTCTTTGCTTCACCACTTACGGTTCCACTGAACAATTGTTATTCTGTGACAGCTTTCCTTGTGGAGACTCTGCTTTGGTCAAGACAATAGCTCCACCTGGTGTTTAAACTAAGAAGTAGTGAACGTTAAGCATACCTTCAACGTGGAGCACAACTCGAGTTTTGCAAACAGCTTCCAGTTGCTGTCGTAGCCGCTCGTTCTCCTCTCTTGTTGGAGAAAGTTCCTCCTCGTACAATGTTATGTGTAGTCTCTTATCTGCAGCTTCCACCTCCGTGTGTCCGAGATGCAATGAGGGTGCCCAGTCTGGATGGCTTTCATCCATTTCATAAGCTGGTCTCCCTAAAAGCACACACTCCCATGATGCCTTTTACAAATGTGTACATCGATCACGGTTCTTTCATTCATTCTTGATCCTACAAACCACAACGAGTTTTATTCCCCAAAACACGGTACTTGACTTTGTTTGCTGCCCTCAGCTAGCTTGGCTAACGCTAGCGGCCTACTGAATGCGAGGCGTGAAGGAGCAAAACGCACGCTTTGATTCAAACTTACCAGTGTGAAAATGCCGTGAACACACCAACATGTGTCGGGTGATGGCGTCGAAAGTGATGTGTGGTCGTCTCACGGCTGCTATCCAGGCCATTCGGCGTCTCTTCGTTAGCTCACAGATCACAGCTCCTTGGCTTTGCTTCCACGTTGGAAATGGGAAAAATGTCACCCCATCCTTTTTATCCCCGGAGCGATCGCGTGAACGATTGTGGCAGTTAATAACACAACACGTCTGCACCATGTTTTCACTTGTTTCAACAAAACAACAACACAAGGGCGGCCGGTGTCAACAAACTTTTCAGTTTCCTTCCAAGCCCAGAATGCAATGCGGTTACGTCACCTCCGCAACGTCAGTCTTCTTCCTTGTCGTTGATGCAGACTGCTCGTGCACTACCGCCACCCTCCGGACGTGAATGGTCGCTATGCCTCACACGACTAGGCTATATCAATAATACGCCATACTATGTGTAACGGGCTGCACGAGGTATATGTGAGGTGGAACAAACCAGAACCCAAATCGGCAACGAGGGTGAGGCATCGAGCCCACCGGAGCGTGTCCTATTACATGTTAACACAGGAAAGTCTGGCAAATGAATACCAAAGACCAGGTGAGTAGTTGGCACAAATACACTATTCGATTTTATTCGACTGATTCCAAGTTATTAAACAGACAGTCACTTCATTACACGACTCTTTGTGGCAGGATGGACGTGCTCATCCAACCTATTCGTGTTGCCTCTGTGATTGTTAGCCAATCGCCACGAGAGGACACCCTATAAAAAGGGGCCTTGTTAGCGTCCCCGGTCTCTTGCTTGTTGCTGCTGAGGGTAGACCCGTTTCTGGTCGCGTCGTGCAAGCCGGGTCCTAATGCTTCTTCTGGTTTTAAGATCCATGCTGAGTGTCCTCCGGTTGCTCTTGGTAGACCTCTCAGCCTCATGCCTGCTACAGGAGATACTCCTTTTTTTAACCAGCTATGATCCCACTGGTTGCAGTATTAGTGCTTTGGCATAGTATAATTCACGATGTGACCACCTTAGCCAGTTGTTCAGGGCACTATGACACCACCTGGTTTGACCCAGGACGTTGCCAAAGTGGACGTATGGTGGGAGGATCAGCTGACACCCACATCTACTGGCCAAATGGCCTGGTGGAACGGATGCCAGCCTGTGAGGCTGTGCCAGTGTACGTTGGTAAACCTCACTCCGTCTGCCTTAAGAGCTGCGCTGAACACGCGTCGACAGTCCGGGCTTTTGGTCGTGTGGCCGTGTGCGCTCTCGTCTCCCATTGCAAAGGTGCTGTGTTCAAGCCCCGGTGCGGGCAGTGCGATGCAGGGCGGGTTACACTGGCATGTGTGCACTTGTGCATCTGATTGAACCTTCCTATGTTTTCCCCAGGGAGGCGCAGCCCTGCAAGTGGCTAAAATGGGACCTGGGATTTCGGGCCTTTCCAGAGACGGGAGTCGTCTTCCTTGGATGGATTTCGGTCCCAGGGTCTGCATCAACACCTTGGGCTCACCTCGGGTCGTGCCAGGCGAGCGTAACACTTGTAATGAGGTGGGGACGGGCTTTGGGTTGTTTTGTTACGGTGGTTCACTGTCCATAATGTGGATTGGATCAATTACAATTAACTACAATTGGCAAAGGTTGTTCAATAAACCAGGACTGCTGTTGGGGGTGTAGTGGAGAAAATTCTAGTCTCAGGGCGTGGCAAAATAGAATAACGTCAAAATGCATCCACAATAGTTCCTGAAATAGTTCGTATAAGGAGTCAGTCAGTTCTCATTTTAATGTTTCAGAGCTTCAGTTCAACAAAATTGTTAGTATGGAATAAATCAGGTAGTGTTTTACATTTTAGCTACCGTCATTTAGATCACACACATGAAAGTTCTGTATCTTGTATCTGTATCTTGAACTGTATCTTGAAGTTGTTCTATCATGGTGTAGATAGGAAGAGAAAGGGAGTAGGAGTTATCTTGAAGGAGGAGTTTGTTAGGAATGTCCTGGAGGTAAAGTGTCAGAGTGATGAGTCTGAAGCTAGAAATGGAAGGTGTGATGGTCAATGTTGTTAGTGGGTATGCTCCACAGGTAGGATGTGAGCTGGAGGAGAAGGAGAAATTCTGGTTGGACTTGGATGAAGTGATGCAGAGCATACCTAGAAGAGAGAGAGTTGTCATTGGTGCAGACTTCAATGGACATGTTGGTGCAGGAAACAGAGGTGATGAGGAGGCCATGGGCAGGTTTGGTATCCAGGAGAGGAATGCAGAAGGACAGATGGTGGTTGACTTTGCAAAAAGGATGGAAATGGCTATAGTGAATACTTTCTTCCAGAAGAAGCAGGAACATAGGGTGACCTATAAGAGTGGAGGTAGGAGCACACAGGTAGACTACATCTTGTGTAGACGCTGTCATCTGAAGGAGATCAGTGACTGTAAAGTAGTGGTAGGCCATAGTGTAGACAAACAGCATAGGATGATGGTGTGGAGGATGACTCTGGTGGGGAGGAAGATGAAGAGGACAAAGACAGAGCAGAGGACCAAATGGCGGAAGCTGAAAAAGGAAGAGTGTTGCATGACTTTTAGGAAGGAGTTAAGACAGGCTCTGAGTGGTCAGGAGGTGCTTCCAGATGACTGGACAACTACAGCTAATGTGATCAGGGAGACAGGCAGGAGAGTACTTGGTGTGGCATCTGGAAGGAAAGTAGACAAGGAGACTTGGTGGTGGAATGAGGAGGTACAGGAGTGTATACAGAGAAAGAGGTTAGCTAAGAAGAAGAAGTGGGACACTGAGAGGACTGAGGAGAGTAGACAGGAGTACAGGGAGATGCAGCGTCAGGTAAGAGTAGAGGTAGCAAAGGCCAAACAAGGCGCTTATGATGACTTGTATGCTAGGTTGGATAGTAAGGAGGGAGAGACTGATCTATACAGGTTGGCAAGACAGAGAGACAGAGATGGGAAGGACGTGCAGCAGGTTAAGGTGATTAAGGACAGGGATGGAAGTCTATTGACAAGTGGCAGTAGTGTGATGGGAAGATGGAAAGAATACTTTGAAGAGCTGATGAACGTGGAAAATGAGAGAGAACAAAGACTAAAAGAGGTGACTTTTGTGGACCAGGAAGTAGCAAAGATTAGTCAGGATGAAGTGAGGAGGGCATTGAAGAGGATGAAGAGTGGAAAGGCCGTCGGTCCTGATGATATGCCTGTAGAGGTTTGGAAGTGTCTAGGAGAGGTGGCCGTAGAGTTCCTGACTGGGTTGTTCAACAGAATCTTAGATCATGAAAAGATGCCTGAGGAATGGAGGAGAAGTGTGCTGGTGCCCATTTTGAAGAACAAGGGAGATGTGCAGAGCTGTGGCAACTACAGAGGAATAAAGCTGATGAGCCATACAATGAAGTTATGGGAAAGAGTAGTTGAAGCTAGACTAAGGGCAGAAGTGAGCATTTGTGAGCAGCAGTATGGTTTCATGCCAAAAAAAAAAAAAAAAAAAAAGAGTACTACAGAGGCAGTATTTGCTGTGAGGACATTGATAGAGAAGTACAGAGAAGGCCAGATGGAGCTGCATTGTGTTTTTGTAGATGTGGAGAAAGCTTATGACAGGGTGCCCAGAAAGGAACTGTGCTATTGTATGAGGAAGTCTGGAGTGGCAGAGAAGTATGTTAGAGCGGTGCAGGACATGTATGAGGACTGGACGACAGTGGTGAGGTTTTGCTGTAGGTGTGACAGAGGAGTTCAAGGTGGAGGTGGGAAAGACTGACGAGGTTAGACAGGAATCTCAATGGACTATGATGTTTGACATTGTGCAGATGACATTGTGATCTGCAGTGAGAGCAGGGAACAGGTGGAGGAGAAGCTAGAGAGGTGGAGGTTTGCCCTGGAAAGGAGAGGAATAAAGGTTAGCCACAGTAAGACAGAGTACATGTGTGTGAATGAGAGGGACCCAAGTGGAAGAGTGAGCTTACAGGGAGAAGAGATCAAGAAGGTGGAGGATTTGAAGTACTTAGGGTCAACAGTCCAGAGCAATGGAGAGTGTGGAAAAGAGGTGAAGAAGCGTGTACAGGTAGGATGGTACGGGTGGAGAAAAGTGTCAGGTGTGATGTGTGATAGAAGAGTTTCAGCTAAAATGAAGGGAAAGGTGTACAAAACTGTGGTGAGACCAGTGATGTTTTTTGGTCTAGAGACAGTGTCCATGAGGAAAAGACAGGAGACAGAGCTGGAGGTAGCAGAGGTGAAGATGCTGAGGTTCTCCCTGGGAGTGACCAGGTAGGATAGGATCAGGAATGAGTACCTCAGAGGGACAGCACATGTTAGAGGTTTTGGAGATAAAGTCAGAGAGGCCAGACTGAGACGGTTTGGACATGACCAGGGAATAGGGAATAGGGAATATATAAGTAGAAAGATGCTGAGTTTGGAACTGCCAGGCAGGAGGCCTAGAGGAAGACCAAAGAGGAGGTTTATGGATGTAGTGAAAGAGGACATGAAGGTAGTTGGTGTGAGAGAAGAGGATGCAGAAGACAGGGTTAGGTGGAGGCAATTGATTCGCTGTGGCGACCCCTGAAGGGAAAAGCCGAAAGGAAAAGAAGACAGTTACTTGTGAACATTTAATCAATATGAAATAAAACAATACGGACAAAATATCATGATTCCCTTTTATTACATACAATTGTTTGAGCAAAATCAAATCAACACTACACAATAAGGAAAAAAAACCCAAAAAAAACTACTATTTGGCTCTCACTCAAATCCTTCAAAGGCCTCCTTGAAGCGGTCCGTACCCCAACGAGTGAATCATAAGAACTCAAGTCAGTAAAAGGAATCAAATCACTACTTTCCAGACCCAATCAGGAAGTAATGGAACAGGAAGTGACTTCATTAGTTACAGCATTTAGTGATGACAGCATACAGTCAAATAAAACACCTTTAACTACAAATGAAACCACTGCAGTCACCGTGTCTTTCTTTTACACATGAATAAAAACAAGATGTATTTATTGAACAAAGACACATGCAAAGAATATTACAACACAGTAGCAACACAGTGACTGCATGGAAGTCAGGCGAGTCAAGCAGGAGACCATCAGTGACTCTGCATGTGTCTTATCAAATAATCGCTCCTCAAAAATGTGTCACCACAATTTGAGCAAGTAAAAGGTTTTTCTCCTGTGTGTATTCTCATGTGTCTTTGCATGGTTGTCTTTTGGTTGAAGCGTTTACCACAGTATGAGCAACTATAAGGTTTTTCACCTGTGTGCGTTCTCATGTGTGATATCATGTGTGTCTTTCGACTGAAGCGTTGACCACAGTCTGAGCAACTAAAAGGTTTTTCTCCAGTGTGTGTTCTCATGTGTGATTGCATGTCTGACTTTTGAGTGAAGCGTTTGCCACAGTCTGAGCAACTAAAAGGTTTTTCTCCTGTGTGTGTTCTCATGTGTAATTGCATGTTTGTCTTTACAGTGAAGCTTGTACCACAGTCTGAGCAACTAAAAGGTTTTTCTCCTATGTGTGTCCTCATGTGTCTTTGCATGTTTGTCTTTCGACTGAAGTGTTGGCCACAGTCTGAGCAACTAAAAGGTTTTTCCCCTGTGTGTGTTCTCATGTGTAATTGCATGTGTGTCTTTTGAGTGAAGCATTGACCACAGTCTGAGCAAATGAATGGTTTTTCTCCTGTGTGTGTTCTCATGTGTGATTGTATGTTTGTCTTTGAAGTGAAGCGTTTACCACAATCAGGGCAACTGAAAGGTTTTTCTCCTGTGTGCGTTCTCATGTGTGATTGCATGTCTGACTTTTGAGTGAAGCGTTTACCACAGTCTGAGCAACTAAAAGGTTTTTCTCCTGTGTGTGTTCTCATGTGTGATTGCATGTGTGTCTTTAAAGTGAAGCTTTTACCACAGTGTGAGCAACTAAAAGGTTTTTCTCCTGTGTGTGTTCTCATGTGTCGAGCCAAATTACCGCTACGAGAAAATATTTTATCACAAACTGAGCAGTTAAAACGTTTACTTGTCTTCTTTTTAGAGCTTTCAGAGTGTTTGTCGCCAGTGTGAGTCATCATATCACCTTCACAGTCTGTATCGCCGCTCACAGATTCTTGGTTGAAGTCGCTGTCTTCACCTTCAGGAGAGTGTGACGTTGTGTTGTCACTATCTGACAGTGGAGCTAAGAGGTTGTCTGCTTGTGATCCTCCACAGTGGTCTCCATCAGCTTCTGTTGTCATGTGTTGCAGTGAGCTGCTGCATGAAGGCTCCGCCTCTCTCATCTCCTCACTTGGACTATGATGAAGCTGTGAGGACTCAGGTGGTTTGTCTTCAGGGTCTTCGGTCTTCACAGAGACACCAGTCAGTGGCAACCTGGCGTGATCAGCCTCCTCTGGCCCTAGAAGATGCTCTCCCTCCTGAGTGATGGAGAGTTCTTCCTCTTCCTCTTTAACATAGGGGGGCTGTGGCTCCACCTCTTCCTCTTTAATGTGGGTGGGCTGTGGCCCCTCCTCTTTAATTGGCTGTGGCTCCTCCGCCTGCTCCAAAGTGGAGCTCCTATTCTGTGGCTGAGGCGAACGTTCTTTTTGATGACCAATCAGCTGATGGATGTCTGCAGAACACAATAATCATTCTGGAAGCTTACTGTGTACTGTTAAAAAAAAAAAAATCACCATTTGACTCCTCCCTGAGCTCCCACCTTGTCGTGGTGGAGGAGTTTGCGTGTCCGATGATAATAGGAGCTAAGTTGTCTCGGTGTTTTATGCCCCTGGTAGGGTCACCCACGACAAAGAGGCACTAGGTGAGGGAACAGACAAAGAGTGGCTCAATAGGCCCCTATGATGAAACAAACCATTGGACCACTTTTCACCTTGCCCAGACACGGGTCGCTGGGGTCGCATGATGGTGAGTGTCTGGTAGCCGGGCCTACGCCCATGGGGCCCGGCCAGGCACAGCCTGAAGAAAAGACATGGGTCGCCCCTCCCACGAGCTCACCACTCATGGGAGGGGCCAAAGGGGTCGGAGGCAGAGTGAGCTGGGTGGCAGCTAAGGCGGGGACCTTGGCGGTCCGATCCTCGGCTACAGAAGCTAGCTCTTGGAACATGGAATGTCACCTCTCTGGTAGGGAAGGAGCCTGAGCTGGTGCACGAGGTTGAGAAGGTCCGGCTGGATGTAGTCAAACTCGCCTCAACGCACAGCAAGGCTCTGGAAGCGGTCCTCTCGAGAGGGGCTGGACTTCATTCCACTCTGAGAGGTGACTGGCAGGGGCGGCGACTCTTGTTGCGCCCCGGCTTGTGGCCTGTATGTTGGAGTTTAACCCGGTGAACGAGAGGGTAGTTTCCCTCCGCCTTTGGGTGAGGGGACGGGTCCTGAATGTTGTTTGTGCTTATGTGACAAACAGCAGTTCAAAATACCGCCCTTTTTGGAGTCTCTAGAGGAATCATGAGGTCGAAGGAACTGCCCAAGGAGCTCAGAGACAGAACTGTGGCAAGGCACAGATCTGGCCAAGGTTATAAAAGAATTTCTGCAGCACTCAAGGTTCCTGAGAGCACAGTGGCCTCCATAATCCTCAAATGGAAGACGTTTGGGACGACCACAACTCCTGGCCGTCCAGCCAAACTGAGCTATCGTGGGAGAAGAGCCTTAGTGAGAGAGGTGAAGAAGAACCCAAAGATCACTGTGGCTGAGCTCCAGAGATGCAGGAGGGAGATGGGATAAAGTTCCACAAAGTCAACTATCAGTGCAGATCTTCCACTAGTCGGGACTTTATGGCAAAGTGGCCCGATGGAAGCCTCTCCTCAGCACAAGACACATGAAAAAACACATGAAGGACTCCCAGACTATGAGAAATTACATTCTCTGGTCTGATGAGACCAAGATTGAACTTTAATTCTAAGCGGTACGTGTGGAGAACACCAGGCACTGCTCATCACCTGCCCAATACAATCCCTACAGTGAAACACGGTGGTGGGAGCATCATGTTGTGGGGGTGTTTTTCAGCTGCAGGGACAGGACGACTGGTTGCAATTGAAGGAAAGATGAATGATATCCTGGAGGAAAACCTCTTCCAGAGTGCTCAGGACCTCAGACTGGGCTCAAGGTTCATCTTTCAACAGGACAATGACCCTAAGCACATCGCTAAAATAACAAAGGAGTGGCTTCAGAACAACTCTGTCACCGTTCTTGACCGGCCCAGCCAGAGCCCTGTAAATGGCTGTCCACTAACGTTCACCATCCCACCTGACAGAACTGGAGAGGATCTGCAAGGAAGAATGGCGGAGGATCCCCAAATCCCGGTGTGAAAAACTTGTTGCATCATTCCCAAGAAGACTCATGGCTGTACGAGCTCAACAGGGTGCTTCTACTCAATACTGAGCACAGCGTCTGAATACTTCTGACCACGTCATATTTCACCTTTTCTTTTTTCATACATTTGCAAACATTTCTACATGTCTGTTCTTTTTCTGTCAAGATGGATGCTGAGTGTACGTTCATGACAAATAAAATTAACTTTTTGGATTTTGGCAAAAGGCTGCAATGACACAGAGTGAAACATTTCAAGGGGTCTGAATACTTTCCGTACCCACTGTATATACACATATACATATATACATATACAGTAGACGCCCCTACAACGTAAATAATCCGTTCCGAGAACCTTTGTGTTATAGGGGTTTTATGTTATACGAAGCGCAAAATACATGTAAATAGCCTAATCCGTTCCAAGATCTTCCCAAACTCATACCTTGGCCCTTCAAAATAGTCCACCAAATATGGTGGGAAAATATAAGAAAACGTGAGCATAAACATAGTAGAGTAACATTCCAATATAAAATAAGTTAATAAATAAGATTGCTGTAAATGAATAAAACTGAAAAACAAAAACAATCTCACCGTTCGCGAGATGTCTTGATCAGGAGCACGCAAGTGGAGACGAGGAGGAGGAGGACTAGCCTGAGTCGAAACGCGACTCAAAGAGTCTAAGAGTCAGCTGGTCTCACAGACAAACGCACACGCGCTACACGATAATGCTGTGTGCAAAATTCAAGATTCAAGATTCAAGATTCAAGAGTTTTATTGTCATGTGCATGGTAAAACAGCAGTTATACCATGCAATGAAAATCTTATTCTGTTCATACTCCCAAGAAAAGAAAGGAAACACGAGAAAGAATAAGAACATAGAAACATAAACACATATACATAAATACCAATAAATTAAGCAACAACAACAGAAGAGACATTAATACAAGCAAATAATACAAATAAATAAATAAATAAATAAATAAATAAAGTGCTATGAGTGTGTGCGTGTGTTGCGTGCGGCGTGTGCGAGTGCTTCGTTGAGAAGCCTGATGGCCTGTGGGTAAAAGCTGTTTGCCAGCCTTGTGGTCCTGGACTTCAAACTCCTGTAGCGTCTGCCTGACGGTAGGAGTGTGAATAATGAGTGTTGTGGATGTGTGCTGTCCTTGATGAGGTTGTGTGTTCTTCGTAGGACTCTAGTTTTATAAATGTCTTGCAGTGAGGGGAGGGCTGCCCCAACAATGTTCTGTGAGGTCTTGATCACCCGCTGGAGTGCCTTCCTATCACGTGTTGTACAGTTACCGTACCAAACAGTGATGGAGGCGGTAAGGACACTTTCGATAGTGCATCTGTAGAAGCAACTCAGGATTGTGGTGGACATGCCAAATTTCCTCAGTCTTCTCAGGAAGTACAGTCTCCTTTGGGACTTCTTCAGAATTTATTGGGTGTTGTGAGACCAGGTGAGGTCCTCGCTGATGTGTGTGCCAAGGAACTTGAAGGTTTTCACCCTCTCCACCTCAGTCTCATCAATAAACAGGGGTCTATGCGGCTCCTTTTCCCTTGTTCTTGGGTCAATGATCATCTCTTTAGTCTTATCTGTATTGAGAAGGAGATTGTTATCACGACACCAAGGCAAACTGTAGAGGGTCCACAGTTGCCGCCGGGATGCTCTTTTTGATGTGGGTCATGACTATTCTTTCAAAGCACTTCATAACAATAGGAGTGAGTGCTATAGGGCGATAGTCATTCAAGCAGGTCACGTTGCTCTTCTTGGGTACGGGCACTATGGTGGTGGACTTAAAGCAGGTCGGTACAGATGCTTGTGCAAGCGACAGGTTAAATATGTCAGCAAGCACATCAGCTAGCTCTGATGAGCAAACCCGAAGTGCACGTCCTGAGATGTTGTCTGGCCCTGCTGCTTTTCGTGGGTTTGTTTTGTTTAGAACCCTGCGCACATCAGCTGATGTCACCATGAGAGGTGAGTCCTGTGTGCTCCCCAGGTTCAGCCACCCTCTCTGCTCATCAGGAGTTTGGGTGTCAAAGCGGGCATAGAACTCGTTCAGCTCATCTGGAAGTGTGGTATGGCTGGACGTGGCTATGCTACTCTGCTGTCGATAGTCTGTTATGTGCTGGAGCCCCGCCCACATGCGCCGAGGGTCTGAGGTGGAATAGTAGCCCTCCAGCTTCTGTCTGTACTGTCTTTTGGCCTCCCGTATGGACCTCCTCAGGTCATATCTGGCCTTTTTGTAGTCATCAGCGGTGCCCATGACAAATGCAGTGGTGCACAGACGTACAGACGATGGAAAAGCACTGCTCGCAGGACATTGAGCTGCTGATAGTGAAATGCAGACCTTTTTATTTGCCTCGTGAGTTTAGCGCTGTGTATTTAACTGCTGTTTACATCCCACCACGAGCTAACACTGCTAATGCACTAGGCCTCCTGCATGACATCATTGATAAACACGAGACCAAACACCCAGACGCTGTATTTATTATATCTGGCGATTTCAACCACTGTAACCTCAGGACTGTCCTCCCCAAATATTACCAGCATGTGAGCTTTCCCACAAGGGAAAATAACATCCTGGACCAAGTCTACTGCAACATGAAAGGTGCTTTGAAGGCTGTTCCAAGACCCCACTTTGGTAAGGCTGACCACATCTCTATATTCCTTTATCCAACATACAGACAACTTCTTAAAAAAGCTCCCCCTGTACGTACAGCAGTTAAAGTGTGGAATGAAGAAACTGATCAAGTACTTCAGGACTGCTTTGGCTGCACAAACTGGGATGTGTTTAAAACTGCAGCGGGGAGGGAAGATTGTACTGTTGATTTGGATGAATATGCTTCTGCTGTTACTGGCTACATTAGCACATGTATAGAGACTGTTACCACCACCAAGTATTACAGAAAATACCCTAACCAAAAACAGTGGATGCACTGTGATGTAAGTTCTGTGAAGGTGAGGACACAGCATTCCCTGATCTCACGTTGAGCTGTAATCCTTGCTCGTAGTTCGTCCATCTTGTTTTCAAGAGAGCGGACGTTGGCTAGCAGCAGGCTTGGTAGCGGTGGCCTCGTCGCTCTAGCTTTTAGCCTAGCATGCAGGCCGGCTCGCTTGCCTCGTTTACGCCTCGGATGCTTTGCTCGCCGGGTATTCAGCTCACCAGGCCCGCAGGCTGCTGCGTTCTCTCGGCGCAGAAGAAAGGCAAAGTCTGAGAGGCTAAATGAAAGTTCGTGGTGAACCCTGCCGATGTTCAAAAGTGTCTCTCTGTTGTAATGTACTGCGTGAGTGTGTTGAATGTCCAAAATGAACAATAAAATAGCAAAAAATAGAAAAACACGGGAGAGTGTCACAGAGACGTCTGCCACGGAGGGGGCAATCTTGATCTTGACATCTTTGAACTTAACTTAACTGTTTAAGTTAGTTTCAGGGCCACTACGATGAGGAAGGAAGTTGAAGGGAGAAGCCTGTCTCTCACACAAACGTGCTGTATACGTCAGTCAATGAGATGAGAGCGTATGCCCCGATTTGCGCTCCACTTGGTGGTGTGCGTGTGGCAGTTTCAAAGCTTTTGTGCAACTGGTGTCAACATTTGCTTAACTGTATTATTTGGCGAGGGAGCTTAAGGGGGGCTTGCTGCGACGCGTGTGCCGAGGAGCGCGTGGGTGGATGTCGGAGGCAGGAGTGCTGGGACATGGATGGGAGCTGCGTCATCAACAGACTTTAAAAACACTTTCGGGTTACAAGAAGAACTTTTGCCTATGCCTGTGAGTACCTTTCGCCAACTCTCAGCAAAACACGCCTTTCCATGACATATACTGTAGGTCAGATTTATGAGACCTGACCCTTCAGACTGCAATAAAATATAGATGTTCTGTTAGCCTCTTCATCTGCTTTGTACACTATGTACGCTGTGCCAATGCAGTCTGCTACGTACGAGAGGTGAGTGCTAAGATGGCCTCTCTGTGGCTTCAGCGGCTTGCACGGGCGCGTGCGACGTATGGTCTATCCAGATATATAATACAGGTCTATCCAGATATATAATACAGATCAGTGGAACGTAGCCTATGGTTAGCTCAGCTAATTAGCTCCGTGCCAAGCTAAGCCCCTCTAACGATGTCGCCGTACTGATTCGTTGACTGATTCAGCCCCAAGGAAGAATATCCACACATAGCTCTCACTTGCAATCTACCGTCTCTTTGCTTCACCACTTACGGTTCCACTGAACAATTGTTATTCTGTGACAGCTTTCCTTGTGGAGACTCTGCTTTGGTCAAGACAATAGCTCCACCTGGTGTTTAAACTAAGAAGTAGTGAACGTTAAGCATACCTTCAACGTGGAGCACAACTCGAGTTTTGCAAACAGCTTCCAGTTGCTGTCGTAGCCGCTCGTTCTCCTCTCTTGTTGGAGAAAGTTCCTCCTCGTACAATGTTATGTGTAGTCTCTTATCTGCAGCTTCCACCTCCGTGTGTCCGAGATGCAATGAGGGTGCCCAGTCTGGATGGCTTTCATCCATTTCATAAGCTGGTCTCCCTAAAAGCACACACTCCCATGATGCCTTTTACAAATGTGTACATCGATCACGGTTCTTTCATTCATTCTTGATCCTACAAACCACAACGAGTTTTATTCCCCAAAACACGGTACTTGACTTTGTTTGCTGCCCTCAGCTAGCTTGGCTAACGCTAGCGGCCTACTGAATGCGAGGCGTGAAGGAGCAAAACGCACGCTTTGATTCAAACTTACCAGTGTGAAAATGCCGTGAACACACCAACATGTGTCGGGTGATGGCGTCGAAAGTGATGTGTGGTCGTCTCACGGCTGCTATCCAGGCCATTCGGCGTCTCTTCGTTAGCTCACAGATCACAGCTCCTTGGCTTTGCTTCCACGTTGGAAATGGGAAAAATGTCACCCCATCCTTTTTATCCCCGGAGCGATCGCGTGAACGATTGTGGCAGTTAATAACACAACACGTCTGCACCATGATTTCACTTGTTTCAACAAAACAACAACACAAGGGCGGCCGGTGTCAACAAACTTTTCAGTTTCCTTCCAAGCCCAGAATGCAATGCGGTTACGTCACCTCCGCAACGTCAGTCTTCTTCCTTGTCGTTGATGCAGACTGCTCGTGCACTACCGCCACCCTCCGGACGTGAATGGTCGCTATGCCTCACACGACTAGGCTATATCAATAATACGCCATACTATGTGTAACGGGCTGCACGAGGTATATGTGAGGTGGAACAAACCAGAACCCAAATCGGCAACGAGGGTGAGGCATCGAGCCCACCGGAGCGTGTCCTATTACATGTTAACACAGGAAAGTCTGGCAAATGAATACCAAAGACCAGGTGAGTAGTTGGCACAAATACACTATTCGATTTTATTCGACTGATTCCAAGTTATTAAACAGACAGTCACTTCATTACACGACTCTTTGTGGCAGGATGGACGTGCTCATCCAACCTATTCGTGTTGCCTCTGTGATTGTTAGCCAATCGCCACGAGAGGACACCCTATAAAAAGGGGCCTTGTTAGCGTCCCCGGTCTCTTGCTTGTTGCTGCTGAGGGTAGACCCGTTTCTGGTCGCGTCGTGCAAGCCGGGTCCTAATGCTTCTTCTGGTTTTAAGATCCATGCTGAGTGTCCTCCGGTTGCTCTTGGTAGACCTCTCAGCCTCATGCCTGCTACAGGAGATACTCCTTTTTTTAACCAGCTATGATCCCACTGGTTGCAGTATTAGTGCTTTGGCATAGTATAATTCACGATGTGACCACCTTAGCCAGTTGTTCAGGGCACTATGACACCACCTGGTTTGACCCAGGACGTTGCCAAAGTGGACGTATGGTGGGAGGATCAGCTGACACCCACATCTACTGGCCAAATGGCCTGGTGGAACGGATGCCAGCCTGTGAGGCTGTACCAGTGTACGTTGGTAAACCTCACTCCGTCTGCCTTAAGAGCTGCGCTGAACACGCGTCGACAGTCCGGGCTTTTGGTCGTGTGGCCGTGTGCGCTCTCGTCTCCCATTGCAAAGGTGCTGTGTTCAAGCCCCGGTGCGGGCAGTGCGATGCAGGGCGGGTTACACTGGCATGTGTGCACTTGTGCATCTGATTGAACCTTCCTATGTTTTCCCCAGGGAGGCGCAGCCCTGCAAGTGGCTAAAATGGGACCTGGGATTTCGGGCCTTTCCAGAGACGGGAGTCGTCTTCCTTGGATGGATTTCGGTCCCAGGGTCTGCATCAACACCTTGGGCTCACCTCGGGTCGTGCCAGGCGAGCGTAACACTTGTAATGAGGTGGGGACGGGCTTTGGGTTGTTTTGTTACGGTGGTTCACTGTCCATAATGTGGATTGGATCAATTACAATTAACTACAATTGGCAAAGGTTGTTCAATAAACCAGGACTGCTGTTGGGGGTGTAGTGGAGAAAATTCTAGTCTCAGGGCGTGGCAAAATAGAATAACGTCAAAATGCATCCACAATAGTTCCTGAAATAGTTCGTATAAGGAGTCAGTCAGTTCTCATTTTAATGTTTCAGAGCTTCAGTTCAACAAAATTGTTAGTATGGAATAAATCAGGTAGTGTTTTACATTTTAGCTACCGTCATTTAGATCACACACATGAAAGGTTGCAGTTGGACACAGTTTGAAGGGTTTCCAATAACAAGAGTTTCATAGTGCAGCACAATCAGGTTAGCATGAGGCATACAATTAGCTCTGGGAAGGAGCCAGTTGCATCACATGCCCCCCATCCCCAGCCCCCCAATCCACAAATCCACTTTGGACAATGTGCCGGTGGTACCAAACATTTCGGAGGAAAATAACATCTTACATGCGGGCCACATACCTGTATATAATTATTACAAGTAGATTTTAGAATAACTGCTTGCATTGCTGTTTATTGATTGAATTAAGTGTCTTCCAATAAGTACAGTAAAGATGTAACCGTTTATCAAATAACTTGGTGAATGATTACAAATAGTTTATAGAAATAATGCTTCATTAAATGGTAGCGGAGTAGATGAACATCTGGTTAAGTGTGTCAAAGGTTCAACAGAAATGCTGTTGCTTCTACACTCCAAGGTCACCAGACTGACGGCACACAATGAAGTCAAAAGAAGAAACATTGGCCGGAGCCAAGAATGTTTTGTTGATGCCAACAACTCCACTAAGTGTTATGGGGACAGCGGGGGAGCCGGCTATCATCTGCTGGCGTCCAGGAGAAAGATATGTTTGGAGAGACTGACGCCAACGGTTTGAGCAAAGGAATATAAAAAGGACTATGGGACAATCGGGCGCGAGCTCTCTTTCATTTCACCTTGGAGATGGGTACAGGTGGATGAAACGGGGCCCAGGTACCTGTAGACTGTGGAAACTATCCTGTCTGACTTATTTTTCAATATATTTGGAAAAATCTAACTTGTTGTGAGTCTTTCTCATAACTGGAGATTAAGGAGCTCACAAGGGAGGTGAAATTGGCTACAAGAATAAAGTCGTAAATTCATGAGGAAAAAAGTTGTATTATGAGAAAAAGTTGCAAATTTATGAGAAAGAAATTAAGTCGTAAATTTACGAGAAAAAAGTTTTACATTTACGAGAAGAAAAGTGTTAAATGTATGAGAATAAAGTGTCAGTATGAGGTGTGGTGGTGCCGTACGTGTCAGAGGGAAAATAGAGCATAGCTCTTCAGGAACGAAAGAAGCTTTCCTCTTCCGCTTCAGGCAAGCTTTTATTTATAACGTGGCAGCAAAACACAGCAGTGCAGCACGGACAGATTGGCAAGGCCAAAGGTCACATAAGTCCCTCCTTTTTCATAGCTGTCCCAGGCGATGCCTGTTAGATAAAGTTACTCATTTTTTCTCAAACATACGACTTTACTTTTATTCTCAGTCTCAGATTACTTTCATACTCTGTCGTATTCTTGTACATTTATGACTTCATTCTCATAAATGTGACTTTCTTGTAACTTTATAACTTTATTCTCATATATTTAACAACTTTTTTTCTCGTAAATTTACACTTTTTCTCAAATGTACAACTATTTTTGTAAATGTACAACTTTTTTCTCATAAATGTACAACTTTTTTCTGGTAAATGTACTACTTTATTGTCATTTGTACGCTTCGTCTGCCATCGTAACGGAGGGGTTTGACATGATGCGCATGCATTAATTACACAACATAACAAAGTAGTTACCGCCCTAACATGACATCATCTGAATAACACAAGACACGTGCCATATTGTAAGCGAGTTGGAAAATGAACGCAAACAGAGGCGAAGGTTGGCCGTAGATCTCTGTACGCGAAGGCTAACCAAGGTGCCACTGTGGTTGAATTGCTACCATGAAGGGGGTGTTGGATGTCCTAAGTTACCCTCAAAGACGTGGAAAATGTGCCAGTTAGCGTCCATACTTCACAGCAGACTTTTGTCAGAATTTGTCTTAATGGAACGTGTCCGCCAACAGGAAGCCGCCTCCGTCCGTCTTTGTGCTGCGGCACGTGGCCGTCTTCTTGGACGGACACATGTTCTCGTTGCAGATCTCCCTGGCGTCCTTTGACTGCGTGAGCCCGCTTCCTGTTGAGGTGAGAGTCGCAGAACGCCATCACACGCACGCCGTACACCAGCAGCCCTCGTGTACGTGAATAAAGGTACGTCTTATCTCTTCCAGGTACAAAATGCTACATTTATCTTTTCAAGATGATGCAATGTGGACTAAAGTAATGGGACAGTTGGCTATCGTGTTCTTTGGCCCCATGGCGGGTTATTTGGCAATGAAACTGCAGAGTGAGTCAGGGTGCTTTGTTCTTGTGATGTGTCGGTCGCCAAAGAATGGGCTCTTTGAAATGGACGACAAGAGCCGGCTCACGTCATTGGGAGACAGTCGGGAGCCGACCAGTTTTAAAGGCGAATGTCATCGGTCAAGATGTGTGGCGGCGTCGCTGCATCCAGATTGAGCGGGGGACGGGCGGAGTGAAACACGCCGTAGTGCTCATGGAGCCGATTCGTTCGTGAGGAATTTGCATGAAGAGATCAAATATACTTGATATTGTGTATTTTTTACATTTGTGTTTCACACAAAACACATCACTTGCTAATAAATTCATTTAAGACAGCAAAAAAAATCGGCGGAGCCACTCGGTAGCCGAAAAGAGCAGGCTCTTTTTAGTGAGCCGGGCCAAAAGAACCGGTTCTCTAAAAAGAGCCGAAATTTCCACCACTACTTTGTTTGACCACACGAGTCCACAGAATGATACAGCACAGGCGTAAGCTGACTTGTTTCTTATGTGCGATATCATTTGAAAATTGAGAGTGCTTGAAAACCGAGGCAAAATTGTAGCAAATTTTAGACCAAAATGATACACACGAAAAGTGAGGCATGTGACTGTACCGTCGTCTCTCGCTACTTCGCGGTTCGAACATCGCTCCCTCTCTGGTTGACTATCATCAGTCAAGAAATATACATATTTAAGCAAATTGGACCTATTTTTGCCCAAATTAGGCATTTTCAAACATAAAATGACTAAATGAGCCAAAATACAAATGCAGTATAAACCATTTAGAGCAATGTTCAACTTGTGAATGTCACATTGGTCACTAATTTGGCCACTAGGTGTCAGTAACCACCAAAGTACCAGGTTTGAACAACTGGATTTAAATAATAATAATAATAATAATAATAATAATAATAATATTCATGGATTAGATTTTGTTTAGTGCTTTTCAAGGCACCCAAAGTGCTTCACAATGAAGTGAAGCCATTCATTCACCCCTCAGTCACACGCTGGTGGTGGTAATCTACATCTGTAGGCACAGCTGCCAAGGGGTAGTCTGACAGAAACACAGCTGCCAATTTGCGCGTGTGGCCTCTCCGACCAAACCAAACATTCATTCGCATTCATACGCCAGTGTGGGCAGCACTGGAGGCGAGGTGGGTGACGTGTCTCGCCCAGGGACACGACGACGGTGACTGGGTGGAGGGAGCGAGGATGGAACCGCCAACCCTCCGATCTCCAGCTCAATTGATCTCACAGGCATAGTAAGAACTACAACAATAGTCATATTAGTAGCATTGTATTCAATTACTGGGTAATAGGTAATAGGAGTGTAAAGCTGACTATAGGGGTGTTATTTCATGTGTAAAGGGCTCTAATGTGGAAAAAAAAAACTATTTAGAAGATCGTAAACTGATTTTTTTTATGCTGGAACTGCAAAAATATTTCATTTATAAATAAGGAATTCGACTTCTCAGAAATTCACTTATCGCTGTCGGGCCTGGAAGCAATTAACCGCCAAAAACCGGGGATTACTGTGTTGCATTTTGAGGGGGGGACACATTTATGACCCCAGTTTAGCCATTTTGCAGCTAAACAAGACATATTGGGCATAAAAAAGGTTTATGTAATCCGCCCTACTTCACACTGCCCGCTCAAGGGCTCGAACACATGACTTCGCAATGGGGGATGAGAGCGCTGACCCCTTGGCCAAAAGCCCCAATCGTCAACTGTGCGTTCAGTGCAGCTCTTAAGGCAGAGGGAGTGAGGTTTACCAACACACTTGCGCAGCCTCACAGGCTGGCATCCGTTACATTCACCACCTTCTAAATACGCTTTTTAACCTTATTAGAGCCCTCTAGACATGACATAACACCCCTATAGTCACCTTTACACGCCTATTACCCAATATAGTAGACATAATAGCATAAAAGAAGACACTTCAGACATAAATAAGAATATATATGTAATAGAAACTCACACACATACTTCCTGCATGGCTATTGCCTCATCAGTGTAACATTACTGACACCTAGGGACCAGTGCAGAATACTGCATGTCATCACAACATGCGTTTGAATGCCTTATTTGTGTTTCATATTTAGCCATTTTTATGCTGAATTTAGGCCAGAATGCTCAAATATGCATGTTTTTGACTATCAATAGGCCGTAATCAACCATGAAACAGCGCTGATTTGTCTTTTTGCAAGAGCGTGGTAGAGTGAAGCCACGAAATCGGTGTTAGTCATGTCAGAATATGATTATGTTCCAATATTTCCGGACTACCGGGGCAGATATTACTGTGTTGTGAGCTGACAGTGCGTCGCCAGCAAGATGCTGCGTTTACTGCACATGGAACCAACCCTGTCATTTTCACATGACTTTCTGTGACTAAATCTCGTGTTTTATTTGCAAAATAGAACATCCGTGGGCAAACCACCACACATACCACTGAGGAATATATCATCTTTTGAACAAAATACTAAATGTGTTGTGGCAAAGTAGCACTCGCATCACTCACCGTCCATGAGGTTGTAGACGAGGCAGTAATCGTTGCTGGTGGAGTTGGAGGTCTTTGTGGTGGACGTGGCCTGCAAAGGAATGATGGAAGGAAGTCAACACCTCCGTGTGGCCACAAACAGGAAGTGCGTTCAAGCCCACCTTCACCCTGCAGAAGCTGGGCGCCGACGGCGGGTTGAACTCCAAGACGATGTCGGTGGTGGCGCGGCCGCTGGGCGAGGTGTGCTGGATTTGCAGGCATGACGGAGAGTCCTTCACTAACTGGAGGAAAGTTGAACAACGTTGGGATTAAAACAGTCATACAGCGAAGTGACAGTAGGTGGAAAAGCCTATTGTTTCTATCAAATCACACCCCCCGGCCCCCCTTTTTGTTGTTTTTTTTTAATTACAAACGCTTCAAACTTTTTCTTAACCAATTTTTGTAAATTTTGACTCCTACCTCCGGCCCCCTCCACCGCCCCCCAATGTAATTTTCCAAAAGTACAACCTTTTTGGTGTTCTTTGATTCTTACTATTCATACTATTAAGACGTTTACAAAAAACATATTTTCTTGAATATTTCAGCTTTGTGCTACAACAATGACATTATTTTGTCTCATCATATTACGAGTTTATTCTCATAAATTGCAACTTTTTTCAAGTTAGAATACGACTTTTTTCTCATAATAATTGGACTTGATTGTCTATTTTACAAAGTAATTGTAATATTAATGTAATTAGTTATAATGAATTGAAATATTTAATAACACATTATTATGGAGTAATTGTGTTAATATTTTGACTTCAATAAATACAAAATATTTCATAGCACTTATTATAATTGTCTGAAAGTCTATTTGTGTAACATTGACGTCTGTTATAAGTACATTTGTAGCGTTTTCTGCGATGTCCAAGTGTCCATGAACGCAGCAGCAACTTGTTTCTGGGAGGTACGTGATGCACTTGAATGCAACCTTCTTACAACAGGAACTAGCTGAGCACTGGAAGCAGTTTTGCTAGTATGAGCTTGCTTCCCTTGTGGGGTATGAAGCGTCCATCCTCGGCGTGCGTTGTACGACTCAACAAGGGGAGTTTGATGATTCTTTTGTGCATTAGGAGTGTTTGCTGTGCCGTGTAGGAAGCTAAATGAAAGCTAGTTTGTTGGATGTGGTGTGATTGGGGTACACTTCTGAGCCATGTGCTTGTGGTTGTTTGCTAGCTGGCTCACTGACTAGCATGTTTGCTCTCACTTGTCTCTCTCTTAGCATGACTTGATATGTGTGCTGTGCATGCCTTTATTTGTGTCATGTGAGTGCTATTGGGCTGCTTTATTTGTAATTGCATGTGTTCCTATTGTTTAGACCACACACATACAAGCCTTTGGACACACACCTACTTGGACAAATCCACTCCTTTGGACAAACCCAATTTCAATGGACTAACCCACATTTGTAAAGAGCCCATCCACCTCCATAATAAAGATGATTAAAGGATTCTCTGACCGGAATCTTTCCATGGTGTCCCAACTCTAAAAGAACCACTACCCCTTTCCCACAATTATAGGTTTATATTGATCATTAACTGTAATAAAAATAGTCGTTATTTATTTTATAATGAATTGAAAAATTGTTAACTGTAACACAGAATAATTGTAATATTATTGTAAATTTTGAACTTATAATAAATTGAAATATTTGATAACATTATTAGTATTATTCATGTATTAAAATGATTAATTTTACAAATATTTCGTAGCATATTTGATTATAATCGTTTTATTAATCATAATCTGAAATAAAATATTTTTATAATGTAAACATTTTGAATTTATAATGAATTAAAATAATTTGATAACATTAAATTATTTATTGTTGTTAACTGTCCTTACCGCCTCCATCACTGTTTGGTACGGTAACTGTACAACACGTGATAGGAAGGCACTCCAGCGGGTGATCAAGACCTCACAGAACATTGTTGGGGCAGCCCTCCCCTCACTGCAAGACATTTATAAAACTAGAGTCCTACGAAGAACACACAACCTCATCAAGGACAGCACACATCCACAACACTCATTATTCACACTCCTACCGTCAGGCAGACGCTACAGGAGTTTGAAGTCCAGGACCACAAGGCTGGCAAACAGCTTTTACCCACAGGCCATCAGGCTCCTCAACGAAGCACTCGCACACGCCGCACGCAACACACGCACACACTCATAGCACTTTATTTATTTATTTATTTATTTATTTGTATTATTTACTTGTATTAATGTCTCTTCTGTATGTGTTTATGTTTCTTATGTTCTTATTCTTTCATTTGTTTTCTTTCTTTTCTTGGGAGAATGAACAGAATAAGATTTTCATTGCATGGTATAACTGCTGTTGTACTATGCACATGACAATAAAACTCTCTTGAATCTCTTGAATCTTGAACTGTAATACAAGATAATTGTAATGCAAATATTTCGGATGTATTATGATTATTAGTTAACTGTAATAAGAAATGATTGTAATGTAAATATTTGGAGTAAATAAATAAATTCAAATCATTTGATAGCACATTTAATTCTTATAATTCGTTTTGTTGATCATTAACTGTAATAAAAAAATAATTGTTATATTAATGCAAATATTTGATAACACATTTAATTCTTATTGTAATAATTATTTTTAGTCAACTGTAATGTATCATTGCAATGTTATTTTTTCCCATAAAGATGTACAGTACTTTATTGCTGATGTAGTTTTTTGCCATAATGCTGATAACCAACTCATTAATAAGTGCTTTTTGCCCAATACAAATCATTTTTTGTTCAGTTTTTAAGGAACGCATTTTGTTCCCTTCATGTCTTCAGCTAAAAAGGCGTCATCCAAGCCAAAGGAAAAGTTGTTAGACACCACTAAATACGAATTTTTTAAATACATTGCATGATTGATTTTTACATTTTCACTTTAAACACGCAAAAAAACCCAAGACAGAAAAAAAACAGTAATTATTTTGGGTGAGCCACGACATGACGCGTTGAATTTGGCGCCGATCATGTGATGTTTTTGTTGGAGTAAACGCAGCCTTTTAAATGCTTCAGTAAATGTTTACCTGGTACATGCACTTCTCCTGGCCGTCTCTGCACGTCTTTGTGCTCCAACTCCTCACCTGCTGCCTCAGGGCCTCCTGAGGCTCCTCACAGGTCAGCTGGAAGATCCTGCACGGGAACACCAGTGTGGAGATGATGAGCCAATACATAAAAACCCGCTGGTCGTGGATGAAATGAAAGGATAATCACCATATGACCCGACAGGCTGGCGGGCCGGCGGCCGAGCCGAGGGGATGGAAGAAGAAGAAGAGGAGGAGGGAAAGCGGCAGACCTGAGGCGAGGAGATGAGGTGTGATGCTCATGGTGCTCGGCGAGTCCTGCTGGAGGGAAATGCTTGGCTGAGGGTTTTTTAAAGGGTCCCAAATCGTCCGGGACGAGCGCGTCCCGTGGGTGGTCTCGAGTGCTAAATGTCAGACGTCCCGTGTGCAATTTGTTATCGCGGTGATATTTCTTTCCTGCCTCACGCGTCCAACGGTTTTTATTGCCGTGGAGGCCTTTCCCTGACACGCACACTCATTTGCCTGATGAAATGTCTCGGAGGCTAAACAGTCATTGCTACAAAAGTGCACCTGTTTTAACCTGATGTTGAAGGAATGCTGGGCTGCGTGATGTCATGCTGCACAGGTCCGCCGCGTACGGCGCATCTCCTCGTTGTTCATTTGCACGCAAATAATAGAAGCAGTCAGTCAGTCCTTGTGACTGGTGGTCAGCAGACCGGATTGTTGGGATCTAATCCAAAAACAGTGGATGGCTCCGCTGGGAAATAAATCATGTTGCTGTCAATGTGCCATACGGTCAAGAAACTGCAGAATGTTCGCTGCACTGCATCAAACTGAGGGCTGTTTCCATCATTTTGACCTTTAAGCACTTCCAGTAATAAGCATCTGGTTGAACTAACATGGTAGAACGTCCGTTTTGGTCATGGATTTGTTCCAAAAGGTCCACATTTGAAACATAGGGGAGACTGGGGACAGTTGCAACAAGCCTTATTTGTCTAATCAGTAAAATGCTAGAGTGATGACACTCATACTGCGCATGCTCAGTGCGACCCTCTACTGGCCAAGAAGAAAGCGGCCACATTGGCATCTGGTCCAGCTTCTATCAAGACCAAGTTGTTTTGGAGGTATGAAAGTACCTTTTTCTCAGCTGTATTTTTGTCATACTATCCTAATATTTAGTATGAATTACTCCAAACCTACCTGGTTTGAATCACTGTTTTGTTGACTATTCAGCAACATTGCTTACATTTGTGATGTCACTGCGGCTAGTTGGCACATGGTGTTGCAACCGTCCCCGTGCTAATATCAAAATAGACCACACGAGGCACAATTAATATATTTTACTGCTCATGATGGGCAGAATAGGGAATCATAATAAGAAATTAATGCTAATGATAAAGAAAATAATAAAAAAATCTGAACAGAGGAAGGCAAAAAAAGAATACAAGAACATCAAACCACAAAAAAAGTGTAAAGAAAACCAAAAAAAGAATCAGACTCTGAAGAGGAGGAAGATGTCTGTTTTTTTTCTGTGAGCTACCAGAAATGTTCTGAGTTCTGCAGAATTGTTCAGAAGCTGCTGGAATTTGTTGGGGAAGAGGCGAGTGTTTCTCTGCTTTTTGCAGAAGATGTGGTCCTGCTGGCTTCATCAAGCCGTGAACTTCAACTTTCACTGGATCGGTTCGCATCCGAGTGTGAAGTGGCCGGGATGAGAATCAGCACCTCCAAGTCCGAGTCCATGGTTCTCGCCCGGAAAAGGGTGGAATGCCATCTCCAGGTCGGGGATGAGATCCTGCCCCAAGTGGAGGAGTTTGGGTACCTTGGGGTCTTATTCACGAGTGAGGGAAGGATGGAACGCGAGATCGACAAGCGAATTGGTGCAGCGTGTGCAGTGATGCGGACTCTGCATGGGTCTGTTGTGGTGAAGAGAGAGCTAAGCCAAAAGGCAAAGCTCTTAGTTTACCGGTGGATCTACGTTCCTACCCTCACCTGTGGTCATGAGCTTTGGGTAGTGACCGAAAGGACAAGATGGTGGGTACAAGCAGCCGAAATGAGTTTTCTCAGTAGGGTGGCTGGGCTCTCCCTTAGAGATAAGGTGACAAGCACTGTCATCCGGGAGAGACTCTGAGTAGAACCGATACTCCTCCGCATGAGAGGAGCCAGATGAGGTGGCTTGGGCGTCTGGTCAGGATGCCTCCCTGGGGAGGTGTTCAGGGCAAGTCTGACCGGTAGAAGGCCTCGGGGAGGACCCAGGACACGTTGGAGAGACTGTTTCCCAACTGGCCTGGGAACACCTCGGGATCCACCGGGAGGAGCTGGCTGAAGTGGCCGGGGAGAGAAAAATCTGGGCCTCCCTGCTTAGCCTGTTGCCCCTGCGACCCGATCTCAGATAAGCGGTAAAAGATGGATGGTTGCAGTTTTATTTTTTAAGCATTTGTGTGCCTTTTAACAAAACTTAATCAAACTTTATATTCACTGGAGTTTTAAAACAATGTGAATTTTGTTCACTAAAACTGTTCACTGTTTGTTCACATGTTTAATAAATGTTTTTTTGCACACCAAATTATTCTATTCTTTTTGTCCCAAACTGAAATATTGAGTTTTTATAGCGTCCGTAACATTTGCACATTGACTCAAAGTAGGCCTATGTTTTACACAAAACTAAACTTATTAAATACTTTAACATTGTATACTGTGGTTATTTAAACAAAAAGCATAACATTTTGGTGAAATTTAATGTTTTCTGATATGTTGCAACTGTCCCCAGGTTTGGGGTCAGTTGCAACATCTGAATTTTTTTTTATTCAAATAAATATTGTGATTGATATGTTCTGTGTAGCCATCTTTAAAAGGTTTGGCTATTTAGCAGACAGATGTAGCTTCACTATGGAAACGTTTGGTGTGCCTAGTCTGAATCATCTCTGAGTAATTGAGAGTAATGTAAAAAGTGTTGCAACTGTCCCCAGTCTCCCCTACATAGGAAATCACGTAAATCCAATTCATCCCAGGTTTTTTGTTTTTCTATTAGTTTTTTTAGTTCTCATTTGTGCTGGTGTGACCAACTGTCCTGCTTTGGGGTTTGGTTTTGTTTAGGGATGTACGGTAGTCGTGTATTTTTTCTTCTTTAGGGGTAGCGGTCAGGTGACAGCCCTCTATAGCTTTGACCTGTGCCCCTCACCGTCCTTTTGTTTGTTTGGGCCGGCGTATCAGGACTTTTTCTTTGGGAACGCGAGGTTTTTTTCTTCCATTATAAATATATTGTTTAGCACAAAACTGCAGCAAAATTGGAAAAAAAAAATCAGCCATAATTTTACAAGAATCCTGATATTTGGAGGAAAGAATAATTTTTTTTTTTATTAATCATTCATCTTCTGTCTCTTGTCCTCACTAGGTTTGCGGGGTATGCTGGAGCCTATCCCAGCTAATTTCGGGCGCCAGGCGGGGTACACCCTGGACTGGTGTCCAGCCAATGGCAGGGCACATAGACAACCACTCACATTCATACCTATGGACCATTTAGAGTCTCCAATGAAGCTAACATGCATGTTTTTGGAATGTGGGAGGAAACCAGAGTAACCCACACACTCCAACACCATGTGATACTGCTTTGGCCCGGTCACAGTTGCTTGCTAGAGGTTGTTTATGTGCTGACGTTATTGGATGGTCGGATGCACTAAGATGGTTGGTTTTCTTTCTCGTAGAAGTAACGTTCGCTGCCGGATAATACCGCTTTAAGTGCGCTAACATGTTAGACGTGTTTCCTGCAGCATACACGATATCGTTATAGATATCGTTATCGTGAGCCTTACTCCCAATACTTGATGAGGCCCAGCCTCACCCAGACTCTACCTCCAGTGGCCCCGGGTCAACTGAGTTTGAGAACCCTGCCCAAGATGAAAAGCGCTTGACAGAGGGAGATGAAGACAAAGGTATTGCTCCTCCACACCTGAACCCAACTGAGCACCTGTGGACATTCTTAAGGAAAAGTGCACTTTTTGTGGAATTTTGCCCATCATCCACAATCTTTGTGAGACACGAGCACACATCTTTCTCTTTTCTGTACTTTCTAAAGATAAGTTTCAAGATTCAAGAGTTTTATTGTCATATGCATAGTAAAACAGGCAGTTATACCATGCAATGAAATTCTTATTCTGTTCATTCTCCCAAGAAAAGAAAGAAAACACAAGAAAAAGAATAAGACATCCATCCATTTTCTATACCGCTTCATCCTCATTAGGGTCGCAGGGGCATGCTGAAGCCTATCACAGCTGACTTCGGGCAGCAGGCGAGGTACACCCTGGACTGGTCGCCAGCCAATCACAGGGCACATATAGACAAACAACCATATGGAAAACCCACGCGCACACGGGGAGAACATGCAAACTCCACACAGAAATGCCCAGGAGAGAATCGAACCCAGGTCTTCCCGATCTCCAGGCTGTTCCTGTATTGGCCAACGGGCTAACCACTAGACCACGGTGCGGCCCGAATAAGAGCATAAGAAACATAAATACCAATAAATTAAGCAACAGCAACAGAAGAGACATTAATACAGATAAATAATACAAATAAATAAATAAAGTGCTATGAGTGTGTGTGTGTGTGTGTTGCGTGCGGCGTGTGTGAGTGCTTCGTTGAGAAGCCTGATGGCCTGTGGGTAAAAGCTGTTTGCCAGCCTTGTGGTCCTGGACTTCAAACTCCTGTAGCGTCTGCCTGACGGTAGGAGTGTGAATAATGAGTGTTGTGGATGTGTGCTGTCCTTGATGAGGTTGTGTGTTCTGCGTAGGACTCTAGATGTCTTGCAGTGAGGGGAGGGCTGCCCCAACAATGTTCTGTGAGGTCTTGATCACCCGCTGGAGTGCCTTCCTATCACGTGTTGTACAGTTACCGTACCAAACAGTGATGGAGGCGGTAAGGACACTTTCCATAGTGCATCTGTAGAAGCAACTCAGGATTGTGGTGGACATGCCAAATTTCCTCAGTCTTCTCAGGAAGTACAGTCTCCTTTGGGACTTCTTCATAATTTGTTGGGTGTTGTGAGACCAGGTGAGGTCCTCGCTGATGTGTGTGCCAAGGAACTTGAAGGTTTTCACCCTCTCCACCTCAGTCTCATCAATAAACAGGGGTCTATGCGGCTCCTTTTCCCTTGTTCTTGGGTCGATGATCATCTCTTTAGTCTTATCTGTATTGAGAAGGAGATTGTTATCACGACACCAAGCTATGAGGCCCCCCCCCTCTCTTCTGTGAGAGTGTCACAGAGACGTCTGCCACGGAGGGCGCCATCTTGCATCTTCATGCATAAAAAGAGGCAACTAAGAATGCATGTGATGGGACGCATCTATTCCGCCTATAAAGCCTTCTGAAACCTCCATAAACCGCCAACAATCCTCCATTTACATAACGTCACCTGCATATTAACCATGCTACAGCAACGTTGTTATTATTATTAGGGATGCCCGATAATATCGGATCCCACCGATATTGGCATAAAAATGTAATATCGGTAATGGGTTTTTTCCCTATAATGAAAAAAATGTTGTATAGATGGACATTTTAATGTTCACATGGCCAGGATGACACCACAGTTTGTTGACAAACACTGAAAGCCCACCTCTTTTGCACTTGTGTTCCTGTCCGCTCCGACTGCCCTGAGGTCAGCTAGCTCTCTACGTTAGCATCTGGGACGCTAGCTATTAGCCATTCAGTGAAGCACAAATAAGCTTCACTGAAGGTCTTGATGTTCTTTCCAGCTCGTCCATCTTGCTCGGTAGTAAATTCACATTTCCCGTTATAATACAAGGTAGCATTACTGTATGTGCATTAATTAGCTGCCTCTGTTTTAGTTGTTTTTATATCTTCAGTATGTGCAGAAAAGAGAAATTACATACATAAGGATCGTGGATGATGGGAGAAGAGTCCAAAAAAGTGCAGTTATTCTTTAAGGTTTGTAGCTCAATTCCATGTCCAAAAGGATTAAGGCAGTGCTAGATAGATGGTGTTCACACTGAATATACACTTCAAATTTGGACCTGTTCACTTTGAGCAGGACTCAATTGTGTTGCCAGATATTCACACAATAATGATGTTAAAAGTAATTCTATACCGCTATACAAGCTCTACACTGATGCTGACTAATTTACAAAGTCATGTGACCACCTGGCAATCCTATGATGTAATCCTGATGATGTCACCGAATGCAGGTGGTCATAAAGGCTTGTTGTTTGGTCACCGAAGGCTGTGTGTTGGCTTTTAAAAAGATCTCACCTGGTCATTGAGGTCTTGTGTTCACAAGCGGCTGGAGAGATGTGTCACCGAAAGGATGACCTTCCTAGGGGAGGCTAATCCATGTTTGCAGTATACCTTGAGGCAAGGACATGGCATCTTCTGAAAATAATGATGAAATTTCCAATAGGCTTTACTCAGAGTTGGTAGAGACCCTGAACCTTAGCGCTCTAGACAGCGCACTGAAGGAGGAGCAAGTAGAGGAAGAGGTTTCAGCCGCTAAAGACGACCTGCTGTGTAGCAATTCGGCAGCACAAGAAGCCTCAGCCTACGGAAGCTGCCTCGAAGCGGGCACTACCACCTCTGAGTGTTTCCATGACGACACACGGGGTGCTGTCAAAGTGCCCTCCAGTCAAGAGTCAGGCCATGTGCAGGGCGAGGATGATGGCAAAGAAAAGAGGGACTCCGCCTCTATGGCACGATCACCTCCTTATGAACAGCAACTTGAGGAAACGTGTGAAGCCATGGAACCCAACAGTGGTTCTCATGCAGCCATCCCGGCCTCGCTATGCTTGGATGATGCAGTAAAATCACCCACCACCTCCATTTGTGACCATCATGACAATTTTGTTTCACAAGATGAAGTAATAGCATCCAAATCACCATTATCACGAGAGGAACAGAAAAAAGATGTGTCACCAGTCTCCACTTGTCAGGCGATAGATCCTGCAGAGGTTTATAGTGAGGAGGGCGTGGCGTCAAAATCCTGGAGCCTTTTAACCAAAGAGCACAGTAGAGAACGGTCGTCCGTTGCCAACGATAGGCTTTTGACTCCAGAATCCTTTATATATTCCAGTGGTAGGCAGGACGCAAGGAAAGATGAGGATTACGATCACAGCACACCAGAAGAAAAGGTGTCAGACGAGAATTGTGGGTATGATACTTGTCGGGAGTTCGATCTTGTAGAGGTTGATCGTGACCAAGATAGACCAAAATCCGTGAGTCCATCATCACGAGAAAAGCACAAATGGGATAGAACACCACCTGTGGCGATTGACCGTGTTTCAGATGAAGAGAACTCATCAAAATCCTTGAGCCCATCACCACGAGTGGAGCAGAAAGGTGATGGAACCCCCCCACTGACCAGTTCTTGTCATGAGTCAAATGGAGAGGAATCATCAAAATCCTTCAGCTCATCACAACGGGAGGAGCAGAAAGGGGATAAAACACCACCCTTGGCCATTTCTTGTCAAGAGTCAGATCACGTGGCATTTAATAGTGACTTGGCAAAAGAGACACCGTTGAAATCCTTCAGTCCCTCAAAGTCCTTGAACCCATCACCACGCGAGCAGCAGATAGAAGAGAGAACCCCCCCCATAACATCTTCTTGTCATGAGTCAGATGAAGAGAAATCATCAAAATCCTTGAGCCCATTACCACGAGTGGAGCAGAAAGGTGATGGAACCCCCCCACTGACCTGTTCTTGTCATGAGTCCGATGAAGAGAAATCATCAAAATCTTTGAGCCCATTACCACGAGTGGAGCAGAAAGGTGATGGAACCCCCCCACTGACCTGTTCTTGTCATGAGTCCGATGAAGAGAAATCATCAAAATCTTTGAGCCCATCACAACGGGAGGAGCAGAAAGGGGATAAAACACCACTAGTGACCTGTTCTTGTCAAGAGTCAGATCACGTGGCGTTTAATAGTGACTTGGAAAAAGAGACACCAGCAAAATCCTTCAGTCCCTCCAAGTCCTTAAGCCCATCACCACGAGAGCAGCAGATAGAAGAGAGAACACTCACCCTAACCTGTTCTTGTCAAGAGTCTGATCCTGTGAGGGTTGATACTGACATACAAAAACAGACACCCTCAAAATCCTTGAGCCCATCACAACAGGAGGCACAGAAAGGGGATAAAACACCACCTTTGGCCTGTTCTTGTCAAGACTCCGATCCTGTGAAGGTTGATACTGACTTACAAAAAGAGACACCCTCAAAGTCCTTCAGCCCATCACAACCGGAGAAGCAGAAAGGGGATAAAACACCACCCTTGGCCTGTTCTTGTCAAGAGGCAGATCACTTGGCACTTGGTAGTGACTTGGAAAAAGAGACACCTTCAAAATCCTTTAGTCCCTCAAAGTCTTTCAGCCCATCACAACAGGAGGCGCAGAAAGGGGATAAAACACCACCCTTGGCCTGTTCTTGTCAAGACTCGGATCATGTGAAGGTTGATACTGACATACAAAAAGAAACACCCACAAAGTCCCTGAGCCCATCACAACAGGAGGAGCAGAAAGGGGATAAAACACCACCCTTGGCCTGTTTTTGTCAAGATGCAGATTACTTGGCTCTCGGTAGTGACTTGGAAAAAGAGACACCATCAAATTCCTTCAGTTGCTCAAAATCCTTGAGCCCACCACAACGAGAGCAGCTGATAGAAGAGAGAACACTCCCCATAACCTGTTCTTGTCAAGAGTCCGATCCTGTGAGGGTTGATACTGACATACAAAAAGAGACACCCCCAAAATCCTTGAACCTAAAAACCTTGAGCCTGTCACCACAAGAGGGGCGGACTTCAGGTGTTACTCCACCCTTGGGCTCTACTTCTCAAGAGTCAGGTTTTGCAGAGTTTCATAGTGATGAAGACAAACCATCAAAATCTTTAACTCCATCTCCACGAGAGGAGCATAAAGGGGATGGAACACCGCCCCTGACCTGTTCTAGACAGGACTTAGAACCTGTGAAGGTTGATAGTAATGAAGATAAGGAGAAATCATCAAAGTCCTTTCGCCCATCACCACAAAAGGGGTCGACTTCAGGTGTTATGCCACCATTGGGCTCTACTTCTCAAGGGTCAGGTTTTGCGGAAGTTCATAGTGATAAAGATAAACTATTAAAATCCTTAACTCCATCACCACGACAGGGGCAGAAAGGGGAGGAAACACCGCCCCAGACCAGCACTTGTCAGGAGTTAGAAGCTGTGGAGGTCGATAACAATAAGGACAAGGAGAAACCATCAACATCCTTGAGCACATCTCCACGAGATGGGCGAACTATCAGTATAACCCCACCCTCTGGCTGCAAGTGCTCCACACGGTTGTCTCCACATAAGAACCATAAAGAAGAAATGTGTGCAGTCACCGAAGAAGACCGCAAGGAATCAACTCCAGAACGCGTACAAGGTGACACTGGTTCGCCAGACTCTTCCCCTGCTACGGTATGCTTGGATGATGACATCCGGGCTGCTATCCAAACAGCCTCCACTTCCATCTGTGAGGGTTTTGTTCATCATGCGAAAGACTTTGCATCAAAAATCTTGAGAACTTCCCCACAAGAGGAGTCTTTATTTGTTGAAGGCATTGTTTCAGTGCCAGAATTTTCACGGCATGAGAAAAATTCTGCATCCCCAAACCCCACCCAAGACATCATGACTGAGGCTACGATGGAACTGACCCACATCTCCACTTGTCAGGAGATCGAAAACATACTCCAAGTTGCATCAAAGTCTTCAAGCCCGTCACCGCAAGAGGATAAAATAGTGGTGCCAGATATTCTGGAGAGGTACTTCAGTGATGCAATAAAAACATGTTCCAGAACCTTATTTCATGCTTTAAAGAGTCAGGTAGAGGACTATGATGCCGAGGGCAAGGCTTCAGAAGACATCATCCCAGTAAAGAAAAGACAGCGAAAAGTGAGACGAGCTGAAGACATTGAAAAAGACATCGCACAGTCTGAATCACATGCTAGAACCCAGAAGGTAACCTCAAGTCCAGAGGTAACTGCTACTGGGGACAATGTTTTTGATGTTAAACTCAATGGAGGAAGACCTTCAGCTACCAAAGACATCTCTTTGCAGAATGACTCTCTTGCAAAACTCTCAGGACATCAACGATTCCCTGCAGAAATCCTCGGTAAGTCTTCACTAAAATCAAGCTCCAAAACCGTATTTTAGTCATGTGCAGGAATATAGTCAGTGCAGACGAGAGGACATGCCGTCAAAAGGTATGAACCCGTGGGGAAAGCAGAGTGTAAAAATGTCATCTGTTGCAGAAGAACATCCTGAAAACTCCACGGCAATCCCGCCAAGCTATCCCAAGAAGGCAGAAGACGTCATAAGACGGCACAAGCACAAAATCCACCCCACTGGGTCTGAGAAGGAGGACGCAGGAAAGCACCCTTGTCCACACCGTCTCTTTGCGGTTCTGGAGGACACAATAACCAAAGACAACATTAAGACCTCAACCCCAAAACATTTCCCTTGTAAAGCTCCTGAAAGAAACAAGAAGAAACACAAGGTGAAGATTTCAAAAGACTTTGAACATTTAAATAACAAAAAACCTGTTCGTATTTCAACCCCAGAACCTCCTGAAGCGCCCCTTCCGGACAGTAAGTCAGGAGAATATATGCAAAAGGTGAGGAAGTTCTTTGCAAGGATGCGGAGGTGCAAAGTCTGTCCAGCAGTTTGTAAAGGGGACAAGATGGACGCTCTCTCCAAAGAGCAGAAACATCAAAGTAAAAAATCCTTTTTGAATAGAATTTGGAAAAAAATTTGGACGGGGTAAGCAATAAGAACTTTGTTAGTCCTTTAGTTTATATCATCACTCATGGAGACAACTGGGGCCACAAGGATCGACTTCTGAGGAAACGACGCTCTCTTACCAGATTAGGCAGCACGACTTTGAGGAGCATTGGTCCAGGGTCTGTAGGTCAGTTCTGTATTTGGTTTCTCTCGTCAAAAAACATGTTGGGAGGATAACTTTTAACTTCTACAACAGGAAGAAAATGGCGAGAGAAGACCAGGTCATTTGTTGGTATCTGTTGGAGATGGCCATATTGGCAAAATAAACTTTGGTACTAATGAGGCTTTTCAACTGCATGGTACTTCCTCTGCTTGCCACCACTTGCTCCCAATCGGCGCTTGTTGGGTACAAGTTGAATCCAGGTAACCAAAGTAGCTTTCCTGCTTGGGAAGACTGGTGAAAATAAACACACTTGCTGGTATTATCCTCCATTTTTGTGCCACTCTATTGCTAATGTTTTTAATAAGATGGGAGATTGGTGCTCATTTTTCTGAACTATTTTAATTCCACGAATGGAGCAGAACAATGCTAAAGCCATAGCGTAGCTCAACTTCCAATAGCTGATGATAAAATAAAGTGCACACCTAAAGCAACAGAAGGTGCTAACTGCAGGACTGTTAACTAGGGATGCTCCGATCGGTAGGCCACCGATTTGTATCGGCCGATTTCCGTAAAAAACATGTGATCAGCATATGGCAATAAATGCATTTCAAAGCCAATCACAAACACGACCGGCGTGCGGTGTGCTGTGTCACGTAGGGTTGCCAACTTGCCAACACCCGTATTAAGCCGACAAGGGACGCACTTTGGCCCGTATTGCTGCGGGAATGAAAACTAGTCTGTAAAACCTCAATGGCTTCAGTTTGACAGCTTGACGCAGGCCACACCAATCCGTGCCAGTGTGTTTGATGACTCCTTTAACAAACCTATCGCTGTTCCACTCTTCTTGTGTCTTTGTTTACACATGTTGCCTAGCTGGCACTAGCTAGAGTCATCAGCCTAGTTTCTGGTCTTCAGACTCCAAATGTGACTTTTTAGCACGGTAACATTTTATTTTGAAAACAAGCAATGCGGTTAGTTAGAAGCTTGTTTTTGTCCCACAGGGAAGTGGATGTCGCATTCATGGGGTACGTACTATCTTTTTCAAGTTTGAAAAATTTTGCTCTCTTGTCACTATGTTAATTATGTCTTATCCCCCAAACACTATTTGTGTGTGGGTTTTTTTAATGAACATAAACACAAAGTGTGTCCAACCTTATAATGGTGATAGTATGACGGGGGTCTCCTAGCTGTTGGCAATGTGGTGACTTTGTCGCTAAACCTGGCAACATTCCAAACCCTCTTGGCAACATATTTACTCAAAAGCAACTGTTGACAAACCTAGCAACTTTTTCTGGTGTCGTTTGAGAGTTTCTGGTATTTGGGCACTTAAGAGTGAAAGCACGTATTGTTCTGAGCTTCTGTTCTTACTGAGCAGTAGCGGGTACTGATGCGCTGTTCCGCACCACTTCAAAGCAGTCACAAGGGTCAGTGTGCAGTCAGCTCCCGCGGCACACTGAGAGCATAGTGGAGCTCCACGCATCCATGAATCACGCAACCACCGGGGTGGACCACAGGGCAGGATCTACAATGTAAATGTTTCTTAATCTTCATTAAATTACTACTCATTACACTCGAGCCTCATTCGACCTCGGTCACCTACCTGTCAGAGTGTCAGAATGTGTGATGGAAGAATGTTGTGTGATAAGTTAAGCAAGTAGTCCTAACTGCAAGATAAAAGGTGGAGGCTGGAGGCGAGTCCGGATGTAATTATTACCCTTGTTTAGGTTTTGAGAGGCTTTGGCCCAGATGAAGTATTATTTTGATGAAGTGATGGTTAATTTGAAATGAACAAACCAAGAACCAAGTTTATTCGTAGTTCAAAACTTAATGAAGGTGTTTTTATTCACGTCACATCATAACGGAAAGGAGAAATGGGATCAGCCCCTCAAAGCTGAGGCATTTGTTTGTTTTTGAATGTCAACCTTCAGGAAGGACACAACTCTTACCTGGTTGCTGCTTTTTCTTTTTGTTTTGCACGTGTTCATTTGTGTTTTGTTGCTGTTGCGTTGTTTGATTGTAAATAGAAATTTGAAAGCAGAGATTTCACCTTGTCTAGCGAGACGGACGGGTCTTTGTTTTTGTACTTTATAAGATATTATTATTAGATTGTAGCTGTTCATTGAGGATTTAAACAGTCAACATTTGAGGTCATGTATTTTTGACATAATAGAAATAGAATGCAAATATCAAAGAGATATTTTCAATTTACAGGTGGAGATGATTTACATCCAGCTGGTAAGAAGCCTGGTTCATGAATAAATGATCACATGAGCAGGGGCGGAGTCACAGATTGAGGTCCACTGCCTGATGGAGAAGTACTCGCTGAACTAGTCCCTGGTGGAGGAGATCGAGCGCCCCAAGGAGCAGAACCAACGTTTGATGGTCCGGTCGGCATGGCAACAACAAGGCTAACCTGGTAGACAACGACTAAGACCCAACATACAACCGTGGAAGGTGGACACTCTTGATGTGGAAAGACTTGAGACTGAGAGATAACCGTGATGAGTCATGACACACCATGAAATAAAAGTAATGCAGCCTCTTATTTACGTCACGTGATCATCAGCTGTGAGACCACGAAGTGGCCGGGTCGGCTCTCCAAGCTGAGTGAAATGAGGCAGGCTTACCAGGACGAGTCGATAACCAACAAGACGACACCCATTCAAGCTGCAGCTGGACATCAGCGGTCAGGTGCTGCAGCCAGGTTGACCCTGCGTGAAGCTGCCTTTTAGCATCACAGTCATGTTGCCTGGCAACCCGTAGATCATCGTGTTACCTGGAGCCATTGGTCAATACGGGGGACGTGGAAGTCGTGGAAACAAGGCGGCATCCTCAACTTGTCACCCTGCTTGTCGTCAAAGAAGCACATCTGACACCTGTCAATCAAAGCAGTACCGACTCTCTGAATCTCGGAGCACCAGCATTGCCAACGTTGCTCTGCTGCTTTAGACGGCACATTTTTCCTAAATTGAACATGTAAACTGTTTTTGGAATCATTTTTGTGCCAGTGTTTGAACATTTTTTTAAACTTTTTTAAAATGTGTGATTGTAGGTAATATTTTATACTCATCATACTATATGATTAGTATAAATTCAAAATCTGGTTAACACTGTCAGCACATCTGCATGACTCCACCACAAGCACTGTGTCACTTTTTTAAAAGTGACACAGCAGGAAGTAGCGATGGCATCCATTTTTTGTTTGTTTGCATCAGCAACAAGCCCAAATTTGTCCATGAAATCATTTCTTGTTGTCCGGACTGTGGTCATATGGGTCATATGACAGGTGATGACTTTGTTTTTCTGTTTCCCCCCTTCCACTGGAGATCCCCTGGCCTCAGCGCATTTGTTTTGTTTGCCTCCTGAATCATTTGAGGGCTGTTATCGATGCTCAGCGGAACATTTGTGTTAGTGTGGCGGCTTCCCTGGAAATGTGCTTTCACGGGCAGGATGTGGAAATAAAAGAACATTTCAAGCATCTTATCAGCCAGCACTCTTTTAACACGTATTAAGTATTTCCCTCATGCATGAAGATGCTTTTCTGACCTCATGATAAAAGTTATGTCAACAAGAAATACTTTCTCCACTCTGACACCCCCACTAAATTATGGGAGAATGTCTCTCTGCATGTTCTGAACTCCTGTATCTGTTCCAGAGCTGTCATTGAGTAGAATTATGAAGTTTCTGATGCCAGCAGCACCCCTGCTGGTTACAGACAAGTCGTGCACGCCATCTTGCCATGAACCCCCCACAGATGAATCTGTCTCGGTAATCCCTCACCACTTCTATCACGGGTTTTCCAAAAAGACATAAATGAATAAAGGGTTGCCATTTAGCGGTTGAATACGACCTATTATGAATCAAAAATATTCATATTTTCCATATTTTTGCCTAAATTAAGCATACTTAAGCATAAAAATAGCTAATTGAAGTGAAATATGGGAGTGAAATATAAGGCATTCAAAAGATGCATTCTCAGATGTTGTGGCGATATGTAGTCTTCTACACTGGCCACTAGGTGTCAGTAATGTTACACTGATGAGGCAATAGCCACCGCAGGAAGTACCGTACAGGAAGTTAAGAACAATACGGAACTCTCCCAATGCTAACATGCTGTGAGCGTCTCCTTTCAGCGTAGTGTGCAAGCCCTGCCTACCGTCTGAGTGCACTCACTGAGTGAATGGAGGTGGATCGTGGTGCCTGCCACTTTGTGCTCTTTACTGTGAGTGTGACGTCATTGTTCTTGCTAATCGGACGATAAAATCCACAGAAATGTCACGGGAGGCACTAGCAATGCTCGTGTTAGGTGCTTATCACCGCTGTCCTTCCATAGAGAGGAAATCCCAACCTTTGCACCAACTGGAGAGCGGTATGAAATTGCAGTATGATATTTTTATGCTCTGCTGAATGAATGAATGAATTTGACCCCCAAGATGGAGGATTATATATCCAAGCTCACCAGAAGGTGGGCACCAAAGTCTCAGAACTTTTCCTGGCAAAGGATCGGGGGAATGTACTTCATATACAAATAACAGGTAAGAACTAGGGCTGTCAGTCGATTAAAATATTTAATCACGATTAATCATCTCATCAATCAACTCATGGATGATCTGAATCAGAAGCATAAAACTCTGATCAGAGCATTCTTAATGTGTGTGTGCGTGTGTATATACATCGACATTAGTGCTGTCAATTGATTAAAATATTTCATTGTGATTAACTGCATTTTGTCCATAGTGAACTCATAATTAATCACACTTAATTGCAAAGAGAAATAAGTTTGAATCTATAATAAGTAGTGATATACTGTAGATCTCAGCAGTAAACAATTTGATACACAACTACAAAGATTACCACATCAAATTTTATTTAAAGGGATATCAATTTGTTTGACGGTCCTTGAACACACCTTCTAACTTTGTCCGATGCTGCACAGATGGACTACTATACTGTATTTCTTTCACCTCATATTTGTTCCCAAATGCTGATACTATGTTGGAATGCATAAAGGTAAGATTTGATGGCCTTATTGAGTGCTAATGTGCATATTTGTGCGGTGCACCTCTCTGAAAAACAAAGTCCAAGCTAGTACTGGTGGAGAGTGGTTCTGTATTCATTTTGTGCCTTTAATTTGATGTTGTTCCTGTTCCTGTAGTTTTACACAATACGTAATAAATAAGATCAGTCAAGTGGCCATCATGTACGTATGTTGTACTGATGTGTTGAAAATCGCTCCCGGTGACTAGCTTGCGCGCTGCTAATGCTATTTACATACATTCTCCTATCCAGCTATGGTCACATTGACACAGGCCCCCATATAGCTTGTCCTGGGCTATGCCTGCCGTTTACTATCAGCTCGTAAACCAAAATCTAGCTTGCGATTCAAAGCAAAAAATCAGCCGAGAGACGGCTGGCATCTAATTAAAACTGGTCGTATGCCGAGCTACCACGTGGTATACACCCGGGAAGCTTCTGTTTTCTCCTGGCAGCAGAAAGCAGCTTTATTTTGACAAGACAAACAAGACAGGCAACGTCAGTGGCCACGCCTTAAAGATAATATTGACCGATGGTGGTGCATTGGAAACACTGTTGGAGTCTTTTTACTGCACGTCTTGTTTAGCGCCACAGCGGAGTTCTTTGTAGGGAAAGAAATGTTTGACTAAGACGTCCTGTGAGCGGCCATGGCGTCCCTGGGACAGATCATCTTCTACACGTGAGCATCGAGGCTTCTCCGTTTTGCATCTTGGTCTAAACAAAAAAACAAAACATGAGTAACTTACTGAGCTTTGTGGAATGTACTCCTTTTGTGTGTTCTAAACATACAATTAAACGAGAGAACAGGAAACACAAGAGCCGAAATTGGAAAAAGCACAAGTGTTCGTCTAATTCTGGGGTGTGCAAAGTGTGGCTGTTTTTTTTTTAATAGCCTGCGGCACATTCTAAAAATATGACCAAAAAAATCAGCAGTAGCAGCCAAAATGGACAAGTCAGCAGTAATTTTACAAGAATAAAGTCAAATACTAAGAGCAAAAAGTTGTCATTTTAATTGGATAAGAAAATAAGATATACATGTATGTTTAATAATATAGTATATTATTATGTTACATTTAGGGATGTCCAATATTTTTTGCCGATAACCGATATGCCGATATCACCACGTGCCCCCGACGGACGACAGCAACAAAAAGTGAAAATAACAACTTTGAGCAGCACCTTTATCTGGATCTGCACCACATTTTAAAGGCCTCTTACTCCGCCCCATTTGAAGTTTTATAGCTTTTGTTCACTGCAGCTATAAATACATTGTCCTAGCTTATAGCTGTGTGTGTGTGTGTGTGTGTGTGTGTGTGTGTCTTTGTGCAGCATGATCACGCTCATCATCGTCTTTCTGTCACTCATCATACTCATCTTGGCTTTGACCTTCTCAGGTAAGTCATGGCACACTTTCTCATGCTACAGAATGAGAATGCTATTGACTACTTGTCCATAATATGTCAAATGAAAGGACAGACGCTTAGCTGCAGTTCACCTTTTAGCCACACGGGGAAGCTCTATGTATCAAACTGTGTGTCTTTGTGCCCCTTCAGGCTCCTTGTCCGTGGTCCAGAGCCTCAACAGACTTCCTGTGGCCAACCTGGGCCAAGACCACGTCCTCAGCTGCTTCCTGCCAACCGACGGCGAGCAAAGCACCTTCAAGCGGGTCTCAGTCACGTGGGAGAAGACCTCTCTGTCCGGGGTCGTCTTCCGCTACGAGGACGGCGCCGAGAGCAACGGCGACCAGGACTCTCAGTACAGCGGCAGGGCGGAGCTCTTCACGGATGCCGTGGTCAAAGGAAACGCCTCCCTGCTGCTGAGGGGCGTGAGGCGCGCCGACGAGGGCGAGTACACGTGCGGCGTCAGCTACTCGGACGGCAGCGGCGAGGTCAGCATCCGCCTGAGGACAGCAGGTACCCGGACCCGCACTTTTGGTTCGCTTGCACTGGCAGGAACACGCTAAGGACAGCCCCCAAGGTCAATGAAGACACCACGACATTGTGCAACATGATAGCTTTGCTCCTTATGACATCATAAAATCCTTAATAAATAGAATACAAATACAAATAAATAATATCAAATGTAAAATAACAGCTTTTGTGTGTAAAATGTGACAGCAACACTTTAAAAAAAATGACATTTTAATAGAGTTTTGTGGAGGGAAATTTTGTAGGGAAAAATGAAACTAACTAAACCAGAGGTGGGCAGACAAACATCAGGCCCAAATTCCTTTTTTAAACCTTTAGCGTGGAAAGTGCAACCGGCGACATGCCTTGCAGTGCTATTGTGGCACACTTGAGTTGCCAAAATAGTCAGATGCCACCTGTAGCTTGCACAAAAAAGCCATGCCAACAACACAACACGTCAACACAACACACGACGCACAACATGACCTACCTGCTGCACCATGTGGGCATACTAACATCTACACAAAATACCCGTGCCCAAAAAAAACCCTCCCTTTTATTCCCGCCGCAAGGCATGCTGGGTGCTGACTTGTGGTACGTATTTTTGCTAGATTGCAAAATATAGTGAGGAGGTCACATACTCTTGATGTCCAAGGTTTTATTGTCCATAGTTCATAATGTTGCAGCTGGACTACCCAGCATGCCTTGCGGGCCTTTGGAAATAACAGTTTTGTGTTTTTGTTTCACTGCACCGTGAGCACGTATGTCGTTCTGTTAGATGGCGCCTACATATAGACAACCCCTTCGCCAAATGTTTTAACCCAATGTGGCCCACGAGTCAAAAAGGTTGCCCACCCCTGAGCTAAAGTAAGCTAAGTAAAATACGAGGTTTGTGGAGGAAAAAAATGATTGGACTTATTTGAAAATATGTCTAAATTTCAAGTGACAAAATGTGTGTGTGGGTGGGGGGGGACAAAACAAATAATGTAACGTCAATAACAATATTTTCTTTTAGGCACCACATCTCACTCAAGCCTTAAAAGAGCACGAAAAATCAGAAATAAAGAATTTTAAAAATGCAGTGAAGTAGTAGGAAACACAAAAATCAGCCAAATACGATCGTCCCTCGCCACGTCGTGGTTTGCATTCTCAAAGTCAGCTGGGATAGGCTCCAGCATATCTAGCAGCATAGAAAATGGATGGATGTCTTATTTTTACAGTTGTGTCCACCCCTTTTAAAAACAGCATATTTGATATGTGAAAAAGTTACTGATATTTATAGTCTCTCTGGTATATGATGATATCATCAGCGATATTAACATTCATGCATAGTTACATTTTATTTGATAAATTACAAAAGTAAATAAAGCTGCAAGCAGCGTTGAACGGGCCCCCGCACCCCCACGCAACTCGGGGCTCATGTGAGTCGGCGGGCACGTGGACGCAGGACTCGACGCCATTATCCCTAGTGTTAAAATAATTGAACATGCGCAATATTTATCCAGTAGGGGGCGCCATCTATACGCACATTCACGGCCTGGACCCACAATAATAAACATCATTTTGGCATGTGCAAAAGTCCGGCTACCTTCAGTATTTAGTCAAACCCCCTCTGGCAGATGTCACAGCTTGTAGACGCTTTTTATAGCCAACTACAGGCCTCTGGGTTCTATTATTTGGGATTTCCCCCCATTCTTCCTCACAAAAGTCTTCCAGTTCTGCAATATTGTTGGGTCGTCTTGCATGCACAGCTCTTTAAGATCCACCCACACATTTTCAATGATGTCTAAGTCTGGAGACGGTGAAGGCCGTTCCTAAACCTTCATTCTGCGTTTCCTGAGGTAGACCATGGTGGACTTTGAGGTATACAGTATATCCTGCTGTAGAAGCCATCCTCAGACGCTGTGATGTTTGCCTCCAGAATTTCTTCCCTCCACCCGAGCAATGCTTCCTGTCAGCACGACCCCAAAGCATGATGGATCCACCCCCACATTTAACAGTTCTTTTCATGAAATTCTGCTCCTTTTGTCTCCAAACATACCTGCGCTGATTGTGGCCAAAGAGTTATATTTCAGCTTCACCAGTCCACAGCACGTGTTCCAAAAGTGTGGTATGGCTGGACGTGGCTACGCTACTCCGCTGTCGATAGTCTGTGATGCGCTGGAGCCCCGCCCACATGCGCCGAGGGTCTGAGGTGGAATAGTAGCCCTCCAGCTTCTGTCTGTACTGTCTTTTGGCCTCTCGTATGGACCTCCTCAGGTCATATCTGGCCTTTTTGTAGTCATCAGCGGTGCCCATGACAAATGCAGACGAACGAGCACGTAGCTTAGCCCTCACATCACAGTTCAACCACTGTTTTTGGTTAGGGTATTTTCTGTAATACTTGGTGGTGGTAACAGTCTCTATGTATGTGCTAATGTAGCCAGTAACAGCTGAAGCATATTCATCCAAATCAACAGTACAATCTTCTCTCCCCGCTGCAGTTTTAAACACATCCCAGTTTGTGCAGCCAAAGCAGTCCTGAAGTACTTGATCAGTTTCTTCATTCCACACTTTAACTGCTGTACTTACAAGGGGAGCTTGCTTGAGAAGTTGTCTATATGTTGGATAAAAGAATATGGAGATGTGGCCGGCCTTTCCAAAGTGGGGTCCTGGAACAGCCTTCAAAGCACCTTTCATGTTGCAGTAGACTTGGTCCAGGATGTTATTTTCCCTTGTGGGAAAGCTCACATGCTGGTAATATTTGGGGAGAACAGTCCTGAGGTTACAGTGGTTGAAATCGCCAGATATAATGAATACAGCGTCCGGGTTTTTGGTCTCGTGTTTATCAATGATGTCATGCAGGAGGCCTAGTGCGTTAGCAGTGTTAGCTCGTGGTGGGATGTAAACAGCAGTTAAATACACAGCGCTAAACTCACGAGGTAAATAAAAAGGTCTGCATTTCACCATCATGTCATGTCATGTCATGTTCATGTCTGGAGCGCTCTAATAATGTAAAAAAAAAAAAAACGTATTTAGAAGGTAATAAAAAGGTTTTCTATGCTCTAATTGACTAAATATTCCATGTATAAATATGGAATCCTACTACCACGGTCGGGTCTGGAACCAGTTACCCGCCACGAACGAGGGATTGCTGTACAAATAAAATGATAACCAAACCAGCTATAAAGAACAATTTGTCTTTGTCAGTGTTAAACCCAATCAAGTGATATTTGAGTGATACATATGTTGATGTTATTATCAGGTGAATTCTTTTTGGTGGGACTCCCTTAACATAGTGTTTCTACACACAATCAGTAATATTTCATGACTTTTTGTTGTGAAAAAGTCCCTGAATATGCCCCTGCTATGTCATTCATGCGTCACAATGATGTGCTCTCCTGTCAGCCTTCACAGCGCCCACGTTCGCGTTCTCAGACGGCGCCTTGACAGCTGAGGCAAGCAGGTGGTTCCCCAAGCCCAACGTGACGTGGCTGGACGTCGACGGCAATGTCCTGCGGGGGAACACCGACTTTCAGGAGAAATCTGCGGGGATGTTCCGTGTGGTCAGCACTCTGCAGCCCGTCAACGACAGCGGCACGTACACCTGCAGGATCCACAACCGCCTGGTGACAGCGCACGCAGATGCCACTGTGACAGGTCAGTTACTGAACTTGTATTAAACACTTACATGAAAAAACACAAAAAACAAAACTAAACAGATTTTAAATACAATTCTAAAAAAATATTTGTGAATATATTGTATTAAAATACAGTCAAACCTGTCTTTGCGGCCACCTTTATAGAACGGCCACCTGCCTATAGCAGCCACTGAAAAATCCCCAGCGGCCACCCATTTGGTCTCCCTTGGTCAATATCTGACTGCATATAGCGGCCAAATTACCAACTCAAGTAGAAGCTTCATGCACGAAAAAGTTTTGTTTTTCAATCAATGAAGCCATCGTGTGTAGACTTTAATTACTGAGTCCTAGCTCAGTCACAATCATTCACAAGATCCACACAAACTGTCAGTTGTTCCACATAAAAAAGCCGTCTTCTTTTGAGCTTGCTATTTCCTGGTCAAACATGTAACTTTAAGAGCATTTGCACCAAAACATTGCCGCAAAGTAGGCTGGGAACAGGAAGTGCTCCCAGCGACGCTACAATAAAAAAAAAAACATACGCTAGCATGCATGCGGCAGCGGGAGCAAAACTGAGTTGGGTTGTACTTAATTGAAGTATTTTAGAATGTACTCACGTTATTTTTCATCAATCCTCATCCACAAATCCATCAAAGTCCTCATCTTCTGTATTCGACACAAACAAAGCCGTCTTCTTTTCCGTTCACTACTAGTCTGTTAACTTGTCAGTGTTATTCAGCTCCGAAGCAAAGAAGGAAACTTCTCCTGTTGCTTCTGCCAACTTTATTTATTGAACGCGGCCACCAGACAGCAGCTCAGAACACACACACATCTCTCAACATCGTCTCTCCTTCCTGCTTGCCCACAAGGCAAAGGTTAAACAAGCCCCACTACATAGCTGTCCAGCCAATGCCTGTAAGAAATGACACCCTTTATTTCCTGGTGTGCACTGGTCAATACTGTAATGCCGCTTGTTGTGGGGAAGGAGAGACTCACGTCGCCGATGCACTTTAATGGCTTTATTAACAGCGGAGAACACTGCAGGACTTTATATCCACGCCAACATAAACTCACTTCCCAACTCTCTCCAAACTCACAGCTAGCACTGAGCCTAGCTCTCCTGCTCGGGACGCCCACCGTCACTTCCCGTCACTTCCTGATCAACTAAAGCTGTAATGACACTCTGTCGTATAAAAAGTAAAATATTAAAAACAAGCGTAAGACATTACTAGCACAGCTTTGTTCTGTGGGTGGTGGATATATTCTATCAGTTATTATTAAGCCTCTAGCTTCCTTTTAGTAAGTAAAAACCTTGATTGCACTACATTGTCATGTAGACCTACAAAGTACACTTGGAAGAACAAGAGGTGAATAAATGTATTGCATCTGATGTGAAACTGATGAGGGGTAGGATTAAATAAGCTTTGCTTCTTCCTACTCCTTTTTGGACATGCAAAATTGTGAATTGTACTATGTGATGTGCTACTGTTTGACTCATATGCATGTTCAGAATTAAAACCATGAACCATGATAATAACAAGCCTAGTAGTGCTGTACAACTTTTATCCGCAGTCCGCAGTGCCCTCTACTGGTCAACATTATTATTATTATTATTATTATTTTCCCTTTTTTTTTTCCTCTACTGGTCAACATTCAAACTGGACGCCCACCTGTCTATAGAGGCCACCTGTCTATAGTGGCCACTTTTGCAGACTCCGCCGTTATAGACAAGTTTGACTGTATATAGAAAATTCAGATTACACGTTTGGATTTTTCTCAGTTATGATGAAAAATGTAAATAGTACAGAAATAAGCTACAAAAATTGATATAAAATACATGGAAAATGATTTAAAAACTACAAAGATGAACCTGAAAGATGCCAGGTGTTGCAGAAAGACAAAAGTTAGAATAGATTTTTAATTCTGAGGGGAAAAAAACAAAATTATAAACAACACTCACTTACAACTTTTTGTGCCAATCTTTTCCAAAACTATGTTGAACATTTTTTTTTTGTCATATTTTCCAGGCTCTGACATTTCAGGGAAAACCCGCTTCACCTACGATGCTGCATCAGCTCCGCTAGCATCATATGACATCATTGCCATGTGCATCTTCTGCATCTGTTTTCTGCTTTAATGTCACGCTTCACAAATAACCAACGTCACCCTGATGTTCCACGTAGATGTAGAAGTAAATTAGTTTGGGGTTAAACTAGTATTACCTTGATTATCTCCTCATTAGACATTGCTAAGATGTTCAAATAAATGTGTTGAAATGGCAATTATGCAAGGTTTTCATTGATGCATTTGCTTGAAGTTAATGCATGAACGTGCCATTAAAAGCTGCAGTTACATTGTGCCATTAGAGGGGGCCAGTGAGAGCTTGTAAATCATGAGGGTCCCTGAAAGTGTTTTAGCACCGCCCCTGCTGGAGCCTGGCTGCCTTCCATTGGCCAGCGGGTGTCGAGGTATCCAATGTCCCATTGGGGGACGTGAACACACCGAGGAAGACATTCCTGAGAGATTTAGCTGGTGAAGTAAAGTTGAGAAAACTATTTCGTTTCTTCTTAAAACTTTGAATGTTAGTGATTTGGGGCGTTGCACAAGTTTACCGTCAACGCTGACTGCTTTTTGGACCAAGTTGGCCCGCATATTTGGGTGGTTTTGTGGCTTGAACAATGTCCGAGGAGAAGCAGCCAAACTCAGTTTCGACTAAGGAACATGACAAAGTGTCAGAGAACCCCAGGGCGGTTTGTAAGGTGTGTAAAAGTTTGTACCGGGAGCCCAGAATCCTGCCATGTTTGCACACCTTCTGCCTGGACTGCATCAGCCAGCTGGAGCCCTTCTCGAGGGGTGCTTCTCGTTGTCGCCGGGACGCCCCGAGTGACGAGGGAGAGGCGGGGAGAGCCGAGGAAGTTCACACTACGGTGCTTTGCCCTGACTGTGACTCCGAGGTGGACCTTCCGCCGTCGGGACCGGCCGGGCTGAGCACAGACCACTTGGCGCTGGACGAGGTCTTCCTGGAGACACTAGTGAGCGACGGCCCACTCGGGTGCGACCTGTGCGGCGAGACAGGAGCCGAGAGCCGCTGTGAAGTCTGCTGCGTCAACTTGTGCGAATTCTGTTATCAAGCGCACAGGTACTCTTCTTCTACGGCTCTTGTACTTCCGCATCTACTTCGTCTACGACTCTCGTACTTCCGCTTTTACGACTTTTACTTCCGCATTCCTCTACAGCGTTTACAGATACTGTATTCTTAAACATAAGTAACAGTATTCTACGTCCTAATCTACTTGTAACTAATTAAAAAATGTGTGCACACGTTTATAATAGTATTTTGAAAACAGGGAGTAGAAATGAAGTCAAGAAAAGCAGTTAGAAAACGGCGACCAGTCCAGCGTGTACTCACCACTGAACTCTATAACTGGAATGGCCCCGATCTCTTGCTGCGCAATGGGGGCTTGAAGCCACAGGAAGTATAGAAGTCGCCATGTTGTTTCACCCAAAACAAGAAAGCCCAACAACTAAGAGGAGTTCGAGATGCCGTCTTGTGCTGCTATTAATTGCACAAATCGTGATACTCGTGAACATCGCGAGAAGGGGCTTACATTTCACAGGTAGGTAAATGCTTATAAATAATAAAAATAGATACTTTAAATCTGTAAGCATCTTTTCATCTAAGTAGTTGTAAATGAGCCCTTATTCTCCTTTAGATTTCCACACTGCAATGCTCAACTTCTAAAGCAATGGGTAGTAAATATGCGGAGAGACAGGTGGATTCCTGCAGCCAGATCGCAACTCTGTTCAAGTCATTTCACCGAGGAGAACTTGGACAGGACCGGCCAGACTGTTAGATTAGGACAAAATGCAGTTCCAACAATATTTGACTTTCCTGATCATCTTCTAAAGGTATGCTAGCATTTAACTTTGATACTACGTAGATCCTTATCATAACAAATACCTTGTGAACACTGAAATTGACTTGTTATGCATTGTAATTTCACACCCTAGAGGTGCAATTAATAGCAGCACAAGACAGCATCTCCAACTCCTCTTAGTTCTGAGGCTTTCTTGTTTTGGGTAAAACAACATGGCGACTTCTATACCTTCGGTGGCGTCAGGCCTCCAATGCGCAGCAAGCGATCGGGGCCATTCCAGTTACAGAGTTCAGTGGGTGTACCCCGCCTGTCTCCCGAAGTCAGCTGGGATAGGCTCCAACATACCCCCGCGACCCTAAAGAGGGAGAGGGAGCGGCATAGAAAATGGATGGATGGAATATCATGAAACAATAACTGGCATGAATGAAAACGTTGTCTAACAATGTACAGTGTGTGTTGTGTTTGCCATTACTTTATGGTTTGTCACAATCTTAGAAACAGAAAAAATGCAGAATTAATCATGAGTGAAAATTGTGATGTTTGTAAATGAGGGTTGTTTGTTCCAGCTGTAGTAACTGCAGTGGTTGTCCACAGGCGTCAGAGGCGCACAGCGTCTCACTCCATTCAGCGTTTGGAGGATCTCAAATCTGGAGGCCGTCTCTGTCGTCCCGTCCTCTGCTCCCTACATCCCGGCCACGAGCTCCGCCTCTTCTGCCAGCCATGTGACCTTCCCGTGTGCCTGGAATGCGCCGCCACGCTGCACAGCGACCACAGCTGCTGCCCCACTCACGAGGTCGTCGAGCGCCACGGAGACCGCATCAGAGCGTTGGTGACCGTCACCCTGCGACCCCACCTGGAGCTTCTGGAGCAGACCCTGCAGAAGGTGAGTCCGGGTATGGTTCTGTTTCTGTCCTCGCTGACAAACCACCTCAATCTTCTTTCTTCTTTATGTTTATTGTGTTCTCGAGGTGGAGCTTTCCCAGGAGGCTTTGCAGGATAGAGTGGAGGCCACGGCCAATGAGGTGAGGGCGTTTGCACGAGGATACGCAGGCGCTGTGGAAGCTCACTGCTTGTCTCTGCTGCGCCGCCTGGAGGAGCTCCGCCTACAACGCAGGTCCCCTACCAGCATCACGACATGATGCATGAAGACATCTCATGATGTTGAATGCAGTTAAAAGGAGCTTGTTGCCAGGTAGAAAATCTCCACCCTGACATCCATCCATTGCTGCCGTGTGACAGGAACCAGCTCCACCTTCAGAGGGCGCAGCTGCAGCAGGCCGTGTGTGACGTGCGCAGCGGCGTGGACTTCGCCGAAAGACTGCTGAGCTGCGGCTCGGACGCGGAGATCCTCAGCGCCAAGTGTGTGACTCTGAGGAGACTGAGCGGCCTGGCAGAGAGAAAGCGACACCCCCACCTGGCGGCGCTCATCCCCGACGACGGCAGCGGCATCCGCTTTGATGCCAGGGAGGCGGCGGGGGAGGTGGGGGGCTTCCCGCTGGTGGGTGTCGTTCACTTTAAGGCAGTGGACCCCAGCAAGTGCATCATAGAAGGAGAAGGTGAGCGCCCATCGAGGGGGACGGTAGGCGGGGTTGTAGCTTTCATTCTACCATCATGATGTGTCCTCAGGCCTCCAGCAGGCCAGTGAGGGCCAGCGGGGTCACTTCACCCTCGTCTGTTGCGACTCTGCTGGGGAGCTGATGGCACGAGGGGGCGATCATGTCGTGGTCAGCATCCTTCACAGGGACAAGAAGAGCTGGTGGGCACATGAATGTCTCAACAACAATCAACCAAAGGCTGGTGTTCTTAAGATGATCTAACTCATCTTCGTCCAGCACGGTGGAGGCCACAGTGGAGGACAACAACGATGGCTCCTACAAAGTTTCCTACACTCCTGAGGAGGCGGGGATGTACTCCGTGTGGGTTTGTGTCAAAGCTGAACACGTGAAGGTACGACATCCACCTGCAGGACGTGAAGTGAAGAACATATATCCTCTCCTGTTAAATATGTTGGAGCGTTGTCTGTCCGTTCATCGACCGGTCTGGTCTTTCCAGGGTTCACCGTTCGTGTTGACTGTCCAGAGGAAGCTGAGGCATCACACGGGCACATTCCACTGCTGCTCCTTCTGCTCCAGCGGAGGAGCCAAGGAGGCTCGCTGTGGCTGTCCAGGAACCATGCCAGGTACGATCAAGCCCTCCTCAACCTGTGCTGCATTGACATACTAAACTTACACTGAGCCTTTGAAAATGTTTTGAAGTTAATGTTGTTGCAACGCTCTTCATGACACATCGTGTACAACACATCTCAGAAAGTAGTGATGGAAATTGACTGAGGTTATTCAAGGCCGCTTGTATTTGTCTTGATGCTTTTGTTGAGGAATATTTCATGTATTTTCTTATTTGTGTGTGCATATGTACAATAGGTTTATATTTATTTGGGTTTGTTTATTACGTCATGGAATTATTTTGCATTTATTGTCATCGTTAATTCTATGTACACATCAATATTTTTATAGAAATAATACAAAATGGCAAAGACAGATTTGATGGTAAAAATGACAAAGAAAATGTGGTGGAATATTTATTGATGCATATTTATTATATAGTGGAATATATGTTTTATTTGTACATATTTTCATATTTACATGTGCATATTTATTTGCTGTTATTATTTTTTTCCTTTTAAGTACTTTTTAGACACACGGTAAAAAGCATATAATAAATAATACATTTAGGCAAATCTACAGATTTTATCATAAAAATGATCAACATTTGACAAAATATTTTTTTCATTTATTATCAATATGTGCTTTTTGTTTGTTTGATTTGTTTTTATTTTTATTATTTCATCTGCATTTGGCAGCAATTGAAAGCACGTGAAATGAACAAAAGGACATACAGTGAAAACGCTGGACAGTAATCCCTCCCTCAAATTTGGCAGCTTTACTCTCATGGTTTTTCAAAATAAAATAATGAATTGATTATTGCTGTTTCATGGTTGAATACGGCCTATTTTTACAACAACAACAAAATTCTACATTCAAATTCTACAAATTCTTTGCCGGAATGAAGCATTTTCAAGCATAAATGTGGTTAATGTCCAAAAATGTAATGTGTAGTATTCTACACCGGTCACTAGGTGTCAGTAATGTTACATTGATGAGACAATAAGCCACCGCAGGAAGTAGGCTGTCCAGAACTCTCCCACGGCCAACGTGTGAGGCTATATTATATTTCATTTTCTCTTATGTCTACTAAATATGCGTGTAAAGGTGACTATAGGGGTGTTATTTCATGTCTAGGGGGCTCTAAAAGGTTGTAAACAGGTTTTCTATACCTAACGTGTTGTTTTCTCTTATTATTTCTACTCTATTGCATAATAGGAGTGTAAAGGTGACTATGGGGGTGTTATTTCATGTCTGGAGGGCTCTAATGTTAATAAGTGTACAGTCAAACCTGTCTTAGCGGCCACCTGTCTATAGCGGCCACTGAAAAATCCCCCGCAGCAAATTTGCATGACCCTGTGTATAGCAGTCACCTGTCCAACGCGGCCAGCGGCCACCCATTTTGTCTCCCTTGGTCAATATCTGACTGCATATACTGTAGCGGCCAAATTACCGACTCAAGTAGAAGCTTCATGCATGAAAAAGTTTTGTTTTTCAATCAATGAAGCCATCGTGTGTAGACTTTAATTACTGAGTCCTAGCTCAGTCACAATCATTCACAAGATCCACACAAACTGTCAGTTGTTCCACATAAAAAAGCCATCTTCTTTTGAGCTTGCTATTTCCTGCTCAAACATGTAACTTTAAGAGCATTTGCACCAAAACATTACCGCAAAGTAGGCTGGGAACAGGACGTGCTCCCAGCGACGCTACAATAAAAAAAAAACATACGCTAGCATGCATGCGGCAGCGGGAGCAAAACTGAGTTGGGTTGTACTTAATTGAAGTATTTTAGAATGTACTCACGTTATTTTTCATCAATCCTCATCCACAAATCCATCAAAGTCCTCATCTTCTGTATTCGACACAAACAAAGCCGTCTTCTTTTCCGTTTGCTACTAGTCTGTTAACTTGTCAGTGTTATTCAGCTCCGGAGCAAAGAAGGAAACTTCTCCTGTTGCTTCTGCCAACTTTATTTATTGAACGCGGCCACCAGACAGCAGCTCAGAACACACACACATCTCTCAGCATCGTCTCTCCTTCCTGCTTGCCCACAAGGCAAAGGTTAAACAAGCCCCATTACATAGCTGTCCAGGCAATGCCTGTAACAAGTGACACCATTTATTTCCTGGTGTGAGACAATGTGCACAATGTGTGTCAATACTGTAATGCCGCTTGTTGTGGGGAAGGAGAGACTCACGTCGGCGATGCACTTTAATGGCTTTATTAACAGCGGAGAACACTGCAGGACTTTACATCCACGCCAACATAAACACACTTCCCAACTCTCTCCAAACTCACAGCTAGCACTGAGCCTAGCTCTCCTGCTCGGGACGCCCACCGTCACTTCCCGTCACTTCCTGATGAACTAAAGCTGTAATGACACTATGCCGTATAAAAAGTAAAATATTAAAAACAAGCGTAAGACATTACTAGCATAGCTTTGTTCTGTGGGTCGTGGATAATAACAAGCCTAGTAGATTCAAGAGTTTTATTGTCATATGCATAGTAAAACAGGCAGTTATACTAAGCAGTGAAATTCTTATTCTGTTCATTCTCCCAAGAAAAGAAAGAAAACACAAGAAAAAGAATAAGAACATCAGTAGTGCTTTTTTTTCTTTTTTTCCTCTACTGGTCAACATTCAAACTGGACACCAACCTGTTTATAGAGGCCACCTGTCTATAGTGGCCACTTTTGCAGACTCCCTCTAGTGGCCGCTATAGACAAGTTTGACTGTATTTAGAAGGTGGTAAACAGGTTTTCTATGTTTTATTTTCTCTTATTATGTCTTGGTAATAGGAGTGTAAAGGTGACTATAGGGGTGTTATTTTTTAAATTTATTTTTATTTTATTATTTATGTGTAGAGGGTTCTCATGTTAAAAAGCGTATTTAGAAGGTCTTGAACAGGTTCTATGCTCAAACTACTGAAATATTCAATTTCTAAATAAGGAATCCTACTTTGCTGATCACGGTCGATTCTGGAACCATTTAACCGCCATAAACGAGGGATCACGGTACTCGTTAAAATGTGGTACATTCTTCATCTATGTAAAGGCAATAAAATGAGACATATAACATTTTCGGACCCCGGGTGACTAATAATGTTTGTGCTGCTTCCAGGAGGATTTCAAGGCTGCGGTCACAGTCACAAGGGTCATCCCGGGAAGCCGCACTGGTCCTGCTGCGGAAGCACCGCCGAGGAGTCCGAGTGTTTGCCTGCCAGCGTCCTGAAAGCCGTCTCTGCCGGCAGCCACGTGAGGACCGTCGAGCTCTGAGAGGTCAAATACTGTAGATGGATGGGGTTTTTTGGGGGCGATGACGGGACCGAAGCTGGAAGCGAGACGAGGCAGTGAGTTTTCACATTGTCAGGTAAAATGTGTCTTGGGAAGTGCCAACAATACCTTCAAAATGAGAGTTGAAGTCCTTGTATGTTTTTTTATGATGAGTAGTCACATTTTAGCAATAAATGGCATAGCAGGTCTATTATTACTCTGTTTAGCACCTAAAGTACCTTTTTATGAATAATTATATGATGTGTATGACGAGTATTGCAACATTTTACCAGTCACAATCCAAAATGAAGGTTGCAGATCATACATGTGTTCATATGTTGACGTATTATGTTGCTTTTGCATCTTTTTGGTGGCGTTCTTTTCGTCTTTACACTGGAACAGATTTCAATATTTTCACTTTTGGATCACAGATGTCCACATTAGAACTATGCAAGTGATTAGGAAGCTCTCATGTGTGGTTCCTGTTGATCTATTTTGTCATCAAATTTTTTATTTTTTTATTTTTATTTTTTTTACAGAACTCATATATTATGTACTGTACATGAAAAACACCATGTTAATCTTAGGCAGGGGTGAGCAAACTGCAGCCCGCGGGCCACCTCAGGCCCGCCAAGCATCTTAATCCGGCCCACGGGGCATTTCCAAGTTTCCTTTTGAACCTTTAACGTGGAAAGCGTGCCAGCAACATGACTTGCAGCGCTATTGTGGCACACTTGAGTCGCCAAAATAGTGAGATACAGCCTGTAGCTTGTCCAGAAAAGCCATCCAAACAACACAACACGCCACACATACATTCTCACTCTCTTGTGGTACTCTTTCTACAACATTTTGCTGTGTTTGTCGCATTTTTGCTTGATTGCAATGTGTTGATGTGGTCGATGGAGAAGTAAGATTCAAGATTCAAGAGTTTTATTGTCACATGCATAGTAAAACTGGTGGTTCTGCTATGCAATGAAATTCTTATTCTGTTCATTCTCCCAAAAAAGAAAGAAAAACAGAAGAAAAAGAATGAGAACATCAGAAACATAAATAACAATAAATTAAGGAACAACAACAGAAAAAACATTAATACAAATAAATAAATAAATAAAGTGCTATGAGTGTGTGCGTGTGTTGCGTGCGGCGTGCGTGAGTGCTTCGTTGAGAAGCCTGATGGCCTGTGGGTAAAAGCTGTTTGCCAGCCTTGTGGTCCTGGACTTCAAACTCCTGTAGCGTCTGCCTGACGGTAGGAGTGTGAATAATGAGTGTTCGTAGGACTCTAGTTTTATAAATGTCTTGCAGTGAGGGGAGGGCTGCCCCAACAATGTTCTGTGAGGTCTTGATCACCCGCTGGAGTGCCTTCTTATCTCGTGTTGTACAGTTACCGTACCAAACAGTGATGGAGGCGGTAAGGACACTTTCCATAGTGCATCTTAGAAGCAACTCAGGATTGTGGTGGACATGCCAAATTTCCTCAGTCTTCTCAGGAAGTACAGTCTCCTTTGGGACTTCTTCATAATTTGTTGGGTGTTGTGAGACCAGGTGAGGTCCTCGCTGATGTGTGTGCCAAGGAACTTGAAGGTTTTCACCCTCTCCACCTCAGTCTCATCAATAAACAGGGGTCTATGCGGCTCCTTTTCCCTTGTTCTTGGGTCAATGATCATCTCTTTAGTCTTATCTGTATTGAGAAGGAAATTGTTATCAAGGAGGAGTTCACAACCTCTTGATGTCCAACGTTTTATTGTCCATAGTTCATATTGTTTTTGCAGCTGGACTACCCAGCATGCCTTGCGGGCATTTTGAAATAACAGTTTTATGTTATGTGTTATGTTTGGCGCTTAGTTGTTGATTTATGTGACGTGTTAACTTGCTGTGGATGTGTTGTGCTTTCGTTTCATTGCACCGTGAGCAAGTATGTCATTGTGGTTGATGCCAACTACATATAGACGGACCCTTCGCCAAATGTTTTAACCTAATGTGGCCCGCGGGTCAAAAAGTTTGCCCACCCTGATCTTAGGTCTTCATTGTTTACTGAACACACGGAACATGACTGCGCTAAAGTCCAGTTACATTTCCAACATCCTACTGTGTTAGTAATCCTATCAAATCACTTTCACTTCTACTCACTACTTCTACTTTTTCCATCACATGACGTCCACACGCTTCTCACGCAAGGCTGTGCAGTTTATTTTTGCACCACCAGATGGCAGAAGAGCTGTATCTATTATTGACACGATCATCCAGATGCAGCTCAGTAAATTGTAATAGTCATGCAGGGTAGGGGACATGTGGGGTGGGTATGCCGGCCATGCAAGCTCTGGGCTGCTTTCAGCTTCCAGGGATTGTGTAGAGATGCTTGCAACGTGGGGCTGTGCTTGACCATGCTGCAGCATGAGGTGATGCCTGTGGATGAATGATACAACTGTGGGGCCCCCAGGCCCTCGTCAGTATCTCTGTGGATTCACAATGCCATGGATACTGGAAACGCACCTGTGTTGTGGATGGAGTGGTCCATGGTAGCAGGGTTATGCTGTGGGCAGGCACGTATGGTATGGACTACAACCAGGGATATCCCCATCCACATTTCTGGCTTCTGATCCGATTTAGATTTTTTTTATAGCCTCGCCGAGGTGATCCCGTACCAATCCTTTTTTTCATTTTTTTATCATAAGCTTTTGTTCCAAACAGGAATTTGTGGAGTCGGTACACTATCCCTGAGTATGACAATCCATCCATCCATCCATCCATCCATCCATCCATTTTCCTCCGCTGATCTGGGTCCAGGTAGCGGGGGCAGCCTGGGCAACCTGGTCTTCGACGGCCAAATCTTGTTGTTAGGACATGGTGGGACACGGACACAGTCAGTGCATTCCTGATGCAAAGTTGTAGTTGTAGACCAAAGGTTCTAATAACGGCAATGCAGTGAGGTGGATTAGGAACATGCTGTGCTGGAGGAAGTCATGTGTTTGCATCATGAGTAGCTTTGCATGCGCTTAGAAGACGGAGACAAAGTGGGAGCAAAGACCACATAATCGCTTAGCAAACATGCCATGCGGGCTGCGGCAGCGCCTCGCTCCATTGTTTCCTTACGGATCACTATTTGGCAGCTAATGACATGCAGGGTAAATACTGAGGACAAGGACGAGTGTCCTCCCTCGTGTTAACAAGAAGCTCGTACGTAAGACCAGGGGTTTCATATTACAACTTCAAATGTATTTCTTTCATATTTGAACTCTGTGTTCCTAATAAGACATTATTTTTCCTCATAATATTGTGATTTTATTCATGTATCTTTTTCTTGTTGAAATACAACTTTTTATTTTTATTTTTTTACTTTCTTTTTTTTTTTTCATTCTTTAACTTTATACTTTATCAACGACATCTGTTTTTTCCAGTTCCGCCGCTGTTGTTTTCTAACTATTTCTTCTTTTCATAATTAGGACTTTATATTCCCATAATTTCCACAACCTAATTTTCCAAAAACTCCAAGCTTGTTTTTCATAATAATACGACTTGAAAAAAACATCTTTCTTTAATATTTCAACTTTATGCTGCTAAAATGATGTTACCGTAAAATTATGACTAGATTACAACTTCTGTTTTTTTGCAAATTTGCTGTTGTTTTTTGTTTTTTTTTTACTTTTCTTGTTAAAGTATATTTTTACATTGTGCTGCTGGCCAATGAAAAACCTGCAGCAGGCCGCATCTTGGACACTCCCGAGTGAGCTAAATGTATTATTCATGTGGTACATACTTACGCTACATCAGCCAAGACAACTAAATAGGAAGGATAATAAAGAACCCAAGGTTGGGGACGTATGGAAAACCTGATTCAGCTGGTGTTCACTGTTGGTAGACGACCACAGTGTATCCCTCCAGCACTCTTCTGACTGTTTATGAGGCTGGAAACCTTGCATCTCCTCAGTCCAAACCCGCCAACAGCGGAACCACACAAAAATGGTACAATTTGTACTAAAAAAATAAGCAAAACAAAATAAAAGCACTTCTTGGGAGATTTCACCTCAGGGAGCAAGTGTGTTTTACTTTTTATTTGGATTTTTCTTTTTTTTGCAACACCACTGCAGTACTAGTGAAGGCAATGTGGCAAACTGTAATGATACCCACAGAGCAGCGAATGGCTTTGATTGCGACATCGTGTCTATAAGAGGCGGCTGGATGACAGTATTGCTAGGGTGTCCATGACGCGGACAGGGGGGGCCATTAAATAAAACTTAACTGAGATGAATTGAGATCTATCAGTGTGGAAAAGGTTAGAAAGCCATTTGTAACGCTTTGGGACTCCAGCCAACCACAGTGAGAGCCATTATCCACAAATGGCCAAAACATGGAAGAGTGGTGAACCTTCCCAGGAGTGGCCGGCCAACCAAAATGACCCCAAGAGCGCAGCAACGACTCATCTGAGAGGTCACAAAAGACCCCACAGCAACATCCAAAGAACTGTGGGCCTCACTTGCCTCAGTTAAGGTCAGTGTTCATGACTCCACCATAAGAAAGACACTGGGCAAAAACAGACTGCATGGCAGAGTTCCAAGACCAAAACCACTGCTGAACAAAAACAACATTAAGGCTCGAAAAGATCTTGATGTTCGCCAACACCTTTGGGAAAATACTCGGAGGTTTGATGAGACAAAAGCTGAACTTTTTTTGCATTATCCCTAGTTAAAAGTAATGCTGCATTTCAGAAAAAGAGCATCATACTAACAGTAAAATATGGTGGTGGTAGTGTGATGGTTTTGCTGCTTGAGGACCTGGAAGACTTGCTGTGATAAATGGAAGCATGAATTCTGCTGAAGGAGAATGTCCAGCCATCTGTTGGTGACCTCAAGCTGAAAGCAACTTGGGTTCTAACTGCGTTTATTTTGTGTGAGAAATCGGATGAAAGGGGTTTGGCAGCTGTCCGGAAGTCCTCGGGAGAGCTTGGTAGTGTGGCCAATCACAGCGGAGTGGGCTCAGGGGGAGGAGTAACTGGAGGAGGGCCGGGGGTGGAGTAAATTACACAGGCCATTTGGGCAGGAGGCGGGAAACATTGCAAGAAGAGGTGCAGAGTGTGGAAGATGTAGAAAGCATAGTAAAATAGTATAATGGGTCCCCTTTCATAATAAAAACTTGCATTTCAAAACTGCGTTTTGTGTTCAATTGTTTTGACTGATGCGACTTATCGTCTGGAAAAGACGGTACTTTTTACGCCGGCCGCCCTTCCTGGCGCAACCCTCCCATTTATCCGGGCTCAGGACCAGCGCTAGACGTGGCAGCGTGTCCCGGCTGCTGGGAATGTGCCGGTGCCGTGGCAGCAGCGTGCATCACTACACCACCAGAGCAAAGGGTGAGTCCATTTGACTTTAAACAGCAATTAACTTCTTTTTCCAATTGCGTGACAGATAAGATTGTTCAGATGTGACTTCAATGGTGCTATGATGTCCACAGTTTGACCCTGGAACAGATGAATTCACTTACAAATGTGAGGTGTACTTTTGTACAGTAGTGTGGCCTCTTGCAGTAAGTGACTCTCCAGGTGTTTGTGCTCTTAGTGCACAGACACTTAATAGCTTTTCCATCCTAACGTGCACTTAGATGGAAGCGTTGGCCTGTGTGTTTATACCGCTACTTCTCTCGGGGTGGACTCCAACCCTGCTTGTCCTTGTGTGGCCGTGACTGTTGACCTGGCATGTTGAGGTTTGAGACAAATTACAGCCTTCACTCTCGCAGACGGCCCGCACTGAGGCTGCTCTGGAAAGCTGTCGAGAGACGAGACGCCACCAAATAAGAGAGGCTTTCTCTGGCATGTGCACTTATATGATGAAGTGTATCCTTGCTGCCAACACACCTCCTGTTGCCCGTGATAAAGCTGATAAGAACGCACAGAGGAGCGTGATGTGTACAACTCTGACATGCTGCATTTGCAACGCTTGCTTGGGAAATGGAGACTTGTCTCTTGTTTCACCATTTGTGGTAAAGCTGTCACGTTCGTTTGTGTGTTGTGTCAGTGTTCTTTATTCAAAATGACAACTGTTCTTGTAAAATGACCTTTTTTAACGTAAAATTCTGACTATTTTCCAGTAAAATTACAGTACAGCTAAACACGCCGTCACACCTTTTTTCTGGCATAATTACCGCTTTTTCTTGTGTAGTTACAACTTTATAGACGAAGACTCTGCACAGGGTGGTGAAAGCGGGTCAAAAGGTTGCGGGAGTCGGCCTGCTCACCAGCACGACCATCTCCGCTCACAGCTGCTATGACAATAAAGAATCCTTCAGTCCTCAGTCTTGTCAAATTTGGACTGTTGTGGTTTCATTGCTTTTCAAGATGCACACACGTTACAGTTCACAATTCCACATGTCCAGAAAGGAGTAGGGAGGCAGGTCGTTGTGTGCACTCTTTGATATTATATGGATTATTCCGGTGTTTGGGATATTGACAATTAAACTATATGTTGTATGTGTAAAAAAAACCCTTTGATTGTCTATAAGACAGGAACGCTATGTACAGACCCTTTCCAAAAAATTAGAATGTCATGGAAAAGTTGTTTAATTTCCATAATTCCATTCAAAAAGTAAAACTTTCATAGATTATCGATTCAGGGCCCACAATTTAAACAATTTCAAGTGTTTATTTATTTTTACGTAATTTGGGCTTCCAGCTCATAAAACCCACGAAAACAGGAATTCAAAAAATTAGAATACTGTGAAGAAATCACCATTTACTTCTCAGTTTTTGCAGGAAAAAAAGAAAGAAATTAGGATCACAGCAAATCAAGCAAAATATGGTACTTTCAAAAGAATATGTCAATCTTCAATACTTGGTTGGGAATCCCTTTGCCTTAATCACTGCCTCGATGCCACGTGGCATTGAAGCAATCAGCCTGTGGCATTGCCTGGGAGTTATGGAAGCCCAGATTTCCTTGATGCTTGCTGTCAGCTCTTCTTTGTTGTTGGGTCTGGTGCCCCTCATTTTCCTCTTGAGAATACCCCATAGATTCTCAATGGGGTTTAGGTCCGGTGAGTTGGCTGGCCAGTCAAGCACTGTGATGGCATGGGCATCAAACCAGGTTTTGGTGCCTTTGGCGGTATGGGCAGGGGCCAGGTCCTGCTGGAAGATGAAATCTGCATCTCCATACAGATCCTCAGCAGAAGGAATCATGAAGTCCTCTAAAACATTCTGGTAGACTGTTGCGGTGACCTTGGATTTAAGAAAGCAGAGTTTACCAACACCTGCACCGGACATTGCACCCCAAATCATGACGGACTGTGGATATTTCACACTGGACCTCAGGCAGCTTGGGTTCTGTTCCTCACCCGTCTTCCTCCAAACCCTTGGACCTTGATTCCCAAATGAAAGGCACACTTTACTTTCATCGGAAAAGAGGACCTTGGACCACTGGCCAACAGTCCAGTCCTTCTTCTCCTTGGCCCAGTGGAGACGCTTCCTACGTTGGCTCAGGTTCAGAAGTGGCTTGACCCGAGGAACCCGACAGTGGTAGCCCATCTCCCGGATGCGTCTGAATGTGGTGGTTTTTGAAGCTGTGACTCCCGCCTCATTCCACTCTTTCTGGATCTCTGCCAGATTCTTGAATCTTCCCTGTTTGATAATCCGCTGAAGCCCACGGTCATCTCTTTTGCCGGTGCATCTTCTCCTGCCACATTTTGCTCTTCCTCTAGACTTTCCATTGATATGCTTGGACACAGCACTCTGTGAACAACCAGCCTCCTTAGCTATGAACTTTTGTGGCTTACCCATCCTATGGAGGGTATCAATGATGGTCTTCTGGCCAGTTGTCATGTCTGCAGTCTTCCCCATATTGAACCCAACTGAGACAATTGAACCAAACTGAAGCAATTTAATGACACCTGGGGAAGCCTGTGCAGGTGATTTGAGTTTAGTAGATGATTAGTGTGTGACACTCAGTTTAAAACATTCATGCCCTGCAAAATTTAGGCTGATTTCTTCACAGTATTCTAATTTTTTGATAATAACATTTAATGACCTTTCGTGGGTTTAATGAGCTGGAAGCCCAAATTATGTAAAAATAAACAAATAAATACTTGAAATTGTTTAAATTGTGGGCCCTGAATCTATAATCTATGAAAGTTTAACTTTTTAAATGGAATTATGGAAATTAAACAACTTTTCCATGACATTCTAATTTTTTGGAAAGGGTCTGTACATGTCATTTAAAATGTGCTCCTTCCAATTCGAAGGAGGGAACGAGGTACAATTATACGAACGCACCCACAAAAGTATGCATTCATTGCTCAACTGTAGAGTTTACATAAACATATTATACCGTTAAAAAATCTGTTTCGGTCTAAAGCCTGTTTGGATGCAGTAGTGTGGAATGATTGTGTCATGTTTTTGTTTTTTACGTCTATTTTGCGTATTGGAATTGACTCGGTGTCCCTGACGAGGCTAGGCTCAGCCCACCCAGTGGCTGACGTTGAGCAGCGGCTGGGTAGCTTTAGTCTATCAGTCCGCGGCTGGGATCCTACAGTAACCGCTTCGTCGCCCCATCTTTCTTGAGCTAAATGACGCGGACGTGGCTCCAAAAAGCCACAGGAGTCAGCCATTGTTGACTGTTCTGTATTAATCAAGAAGAAAAACCGTGTAGGATGTGGGCACCTGGTACTGCTTCGGGAACCGAGACACAGGTGGATTTCCCCCCAAGAATAGCGATGGTGATGCGGCACGGCAGCGCCTAAAGACCGCCTCCGTCGGCGGAGCACCATCATTGGTAGACAAGTGTTAGCATTAGCAGGCTAGTATTAGCAGCCTAGCAGTAGCAGCTAACGGAACCAGCCCATCAGTCCATGGTGGCTCTTTTAGACGTCACCTTTGCTTTCTCCTCTCGCGACGAAGATGTCCTACAGCTAAACTTCCTTGTGGATATACAATTTCCTCCTCACGCCATGTTCCCCATCGAGTATCAACGCGGTAAGTGGGTTCTTTTTCCAGCCAACGAGTGGTTGTCTCTGGCTAGCGGGCTAACTTGCTAGCATCCGCCATCCGCTAAACACCAGAATGACAGAATTAACTTGTTGTGTTGAGACGTCGTGCAAGCACAAACATTGGATGGCAGTCATTTCACCACATTCTTCTGCATTGAATTGCATGACGTGTTTCGACGCGTGCGTGCGTGCGTGTTGTCCTGTCAACGCCGTCTTAAAAGTGACATGATGATGACTATGTCCATCCTTCATCCATCCAGCGGACATTCTTGCTTTGCATGCACCGTCACGATGTTTACGAGCTCTCAAGCTACGCCCCAATGATTCCACATTTCTACATTCTGGAAATGTTCGCACCCTTTTACCCCCTCCCACATTTCTAGGACTAAATTGTCTTTCCAGACGAATGTTTGCTGCAAGCCCAAAATGATGCCAATGCAGTAAATAAGATGTGCATTCCACCGACCAAAACTTTAGGTACACCTAATGCACGGAACGGAACGAAAAACCCGCAATGACGAGTATAAAAGCACATTCAAACTTTTAAGACAAATCTGTCCCAAAGGCTGTCTTTTCATAATTCCTGATGGCAAAGGCAAAAAAGCTTTCTGTCTTGGTGACACAATTATTGAAGCGCAAACGTCTTTGCTTTTTCAGTCTACCGCTTGACTTTTGATGTCCAAGTAACCATCAGGATTTTTTAAGAAACGTAAAATCACCGTCTTCCTGCATCCAATCTTGCCTCCTGTTAACGTCATCCGTATATAGCTGATAAAATATAACCACGGCTTACAAAAATCATTACTAAACTCTAAAAATGTCAGCCAAAAACATCCAATAATATACAGTATGTCATGTCATCCAAAAATAGCTAATGAAATATAACCATGTCGTACAAAATAACAAAAAACTAATGTCATACAAAAATAGCTAAAAACATCTAATTTTGTCATAGAAAAACACCTAAAAAAATCTAATGTCAAAATAACAAAAATATATTTATATGTATCATAAAAAAATATTATCTTCCAAAAGCCTAACAGCATCTTCCAAAAATCACAAAATATCTAATAAAGTCATCCAAAAAGAGGTAAAAATATCCAATTCTGTCATCCAAAAACAACAACTATCCATGTTCTTCGGCTTCGTCCAGCTCCTCCTGGCAGATCCCGAGGTGTTGAGAGACATAGTCTCTCCAACGTGCCCCGGGTCTTCCCCGAGACCTCCTACCGGTCGGACATGCCCTGAACACCTCCCCAGGGAGGTGCCGGGAGGCATCCTGACCAGATGCCCGATCCACCTCATCTCTCATAACAGTGCTTCTCACCTTATCTCTAAGGGAGAGCCCAGCCACCCTATGCAGGAAACTCATTTCGGTTGCTTGTACCCGCCATCTTGTCCTTTCGGTCACTACCCAAAGCTCATGACCAGTGTTAAGTACAAGTACAGAAATGACAAACAAAATCTAATCATGCCATCTATAGCCTAGGTCACACGGGCTCCTACGGCCGGTCTATGTGCAAAAAACTGTTGGCAGAGGTTCTTTGTCATGTCAAACAAACTCTATTGCTGCTTACTTTTTTTTCTGGTTGCAAAACAAACTTTCGCACTTTGTACGTCGTCCCTACGGCCAACGTGTGTCTTTTGTACGTTTTGCAGGTGTCAGGGCAAAATGTTAACGTTTCCGTATGTCACACCTGCGGACTGTATGTGTGTCGTGCACCACACGCACAACCCACGTACGTAAATAGCGCAGCCAACGCACGTTCAGATATTGCTTACGTGCTCCATGCGTGTCGAGTAAGTCGGTTGCGCGTGCATCGCTTGTTCTTTCCTCGGTTTGCAATGTCTCTATATTTGATTCCTGTTGCAGTGCATTTTGTTATTTACGTGACCAGATGTAATGTGCACACCTGAGGCACATCTGCGCATGTGCTGCATGAGGTCACGGTTGGTGAATAAATACCATCTACATGCTGGCGAAGCCTTTTAATAAGCTTCAGTAAGGGAAAGAACACCCAATATAGTACGCTTATTAACTCGTAAACCCAAACGCCCGATCCCAAGGACGTATTTTACATTTTTTTGCATGAGAGGCAAAAAGAGATGATGACGCAACAGCACACTAAAAGATGTCACTTTTAGAGCAGTTTTAAGCCACAAAAACGGCCACAAGGTGGCAGAAGTGCATTAGATAAGAGCTAAAAACACACTCGACAGGAAGGAGGAAGTGAGAGAGCGTGGAGGAGTGTAGCGTGCAGAAGGTTACGCATTGTAGGGACATTTTAACACATGCACACGTGTGCACACACAGTTTCACTCCAAATGTGAAAACTGTAAATAGTTGATGGTGTTATATTTGTAAATACAGTCAAACTTGTCTATAGCGGCTACTAGAGGGAGTCTGCAAAAGTGTCCGCCTTCGACAGGTGGCCTCTATAGACAGGTTGGCGTCCAGTTTGAATGTTGACCAGTAGAGGAAAAAAAAGGGAAAATAATAATAATAATAATAATAATGTTGACCAGTAGAGGGCGCTGCAGACTGCGGATAAAAGTTGTACAGCACTACTAGGCTTGTTATTATCATGGTTCATGGTTCATGGTTTTAATCCTGAACATGCATATGAGTCAAATAGTAGCACATCACAAAGTACAATTCACAATTTTGCATGTCCAAAAAGGAGTAGGAAGAAGCAAAGCTTATTTAATCCTACCCCTCATCAGTTTCACATCAGTTGCAATACATTTATTCACCTCTTGTTCTTCCAAGTGTACTTTGTAGGTCTACATGACAATGTAGTGCAATCATAGCCAAGGTTTTTACTTACTAAAAGAAAGCTAGAGGCTTAATAACAACTGATAGAATATATCCACCACCCACAGAACAAAGCTGTGCTAGTAATGTCTTACGCTTGTTTTTATATTTTACTTTTTATACGGCAGAGTGTCATTACAGCTTTAGTTCATCAGGAAGTGACGGTGGGCGTCCCGAGCAGGAGAGCTAGGCTGAGTGCTAGCTGTGAGTTTGGAGAGAGTTGGGAAGTGTGTTTATGTTGGCGTGGATATAAAGTCCTGCAGTGTTCTCCGCTGTTAATAAAGCCATTAAAGTGCATCGGCGACGTGAGTCTCTCCTTCCCCACAACAAGCGGCATTACAGTATTGACACACATTGTGCACATTGTCTCACACCAGGAAATAAACGGTGTCACTTGTTACAGGCATTGGCTGGACAGCTATGTAGTGGGGCTTGTTTAACCTTTGCCTTGTGGGCAAGCAGGAAGGAGAGACGATGCTGAGAGATGTGTGTGTGTTCTGAGCTGCTGTCTGGTGGCCGCGTTCAATAAATAAAGTTGGCAGAAGCAACAGGAGAAGTTTCCTTCTTTGCTTCGGAGCTGAATAACACTGACAAGTTAACAGACTAGTAGCAAACGGAAAAGAAGACGGCTTTGTTTGTGTCGAATACAGAAGATGAGGACTTTGATGGATTTGTGGATGAGGATTGATGAAAAATAACGTGAGTACATTCTAAAATACTTCAATTAAGTACAACCCAACTCAGTTTTGCTCCCGCTGCCGCATGCATGCTAGCGTATGTTTTTTTTTTATTGTAGCGTCGCTGGGAGCACGTCCTGTTCCCAGCCTACTTTGCGGTAATGTTTTGGTGCAAATGCTCTTAAAGTTACATGTTTGACCAGGAAATAGCAAGCTCAAAAGAAGACGGCTTTTTCATGTGGAACAACTGACAGTTTGTGTGGATCTTGTGAATGATTGTGACTGAGCTAGGACTCAGTAATTAAAGTCTACACACGAAGGCTTCATTGATTGAAAAACAAAACTTTTTCATGCATGAAGCTTCTACTTGAGTCGGTAATTTGGCCGCTACAGTATATGCAGTCAGATATTGACCAAGGGAGACAAAATGGGTGGCCGCTGGCCGCGTTGGACAGGTGACTGCTATACACAGGGTCATGCAAATTTGCTGCGGGGGATTTTTCAGTGGCTGCTATAGGCAGGTGGCCGTTCTATAAAGGTGGCCGCTAAGACAGGTTTGACTGTAGTTAGTTATTTTGATGTAAAACAACCCCTTTTTGTGTTTATGTTGGTATAGTTGTTTAGATATTTGAGCTGTCACAAAAGCAACAAACATTAGTGTCAAAGTGAAAGTTATGCTTGAAATGGATCGTTTCACAAAAGCTGCTTTTCTTGTTGGGAACTGATATTTTTTTTAAACTTACCTATGTTTGATTTTGAAATTTGAATTATGAGACCCAAAATAACAAAAAAATGTGTCATAGAAAATAACAAAAAAATGTCATTATGTCAGACAAAGTACCTTTTTAAAAAATCTAATGATGCAGTCTAAAAATAACAAAAAACCCCATCTGATTATGACATACAAAAATAACTAAAAAAAGATCTAATTATGTCATGTCAAAATCAGAAAAACAATCTAATCATGTCATACTAAAATTAACTTGATTTATTCATCTCGTCACCCTCGTGGTCTTCTAAGAAATGTCTGAGTGTCCAACCCCGTTGTAAGAAGAACTTTACATGTGTCGTTCAACACAGCTTTACAGAGCCTAAGGGTTATGGCATAAAAAGACCCCAGAAATGTCAATTCTGACATGAGCTGATCCTAGACCCAAATGAAGGTCCTGACTAATGCTGATCACCATGACAGATCATCTCGGAGAGAAGGACTTCATAACCATTGAGCTTGAGGTTGTGCTGTGGTGTGTGTGTCATGATGGCCTTCAGCAGGAGCAGCATGTCCACACAGCAAACACGTCTTATCATTGCATAAGCCACTCATCAGTACAGACTGGAAGGCAGTGCTGCCTGATGTTGATGCGCAGTGTACAGTGGATGCTGTGTGGCATGAAGCTGTCACCCGTTTGCGTTATCATTCGGGATCAGGTTTTGTTGCTTACACGAGAAAGTCCGCCACCGTCGACGACCACCAGGAAAATATTTGTATGAACATGATCGGCAGCAGGGTGATACGTGGAAGCTGATGAAAATGACATTTATGATTTATAAACCGGTGCAGGTCGCTAGTCTCTAAATGCTAAGGGGTGTGAGGGCGACGCTGACAAGGACAAAGGCGTAAACGTAAGAGGAATATCAAGTTAAAAACTCAGGCTGTCAGTCAATTAAAATATTGAATCTCAATTAATCACACTTTGTCCATAGTTTAAGGGATGGTTTGGATTTTTGGACATGAATTTGTATAACGTTCCCATCAGCATTGTAGTTCATTAACAGTGACTTACCCCGCATTTGGTCCCGTGAGCCCAGTTCTGGTCGGATTTCAGCGATGACAAAAGTAGTTCCGGTGAGTTAAAGGGGACCTATTATGCTTTTCCTCTTTTCTGACCTATAAATGTTGTTACAATGTTGTATTCTCATGTTAAACGATGCCAACGCGTCAGATAATGAGGTTTGTGTATTTGGAAGTGAGACCTGAGAGCAGTTTCAGACGGCTGTGTTTTACAGAGGTTTTTTTAACACCGACTTCCATTGACTTCAGTGCAACCCGGACTTCCTTATATGGGCATGCCCAGCTCCCTCGCTCTGCTTTGCTCTGTTCACGGTGTTATCACGTTGAGCAATGGCTCCCAGGAAGTGTTTGTGGGGGTGTGCCTAGAGAGGCGAGCATCAGGCAGAAATAATTTGAGTTGCTGATTCCAGGCCAACAAGAGAAAAATATGCTCATCTGTCAACGGCACTTCACACGGGACTGTGTTGTGAACATGGGCCAATACGACGCTGGACTATTGGCCAAACTGTTGTTGACGGTTGCTGATGTTACTCGGTGGTGTTGAAGAGTCAGAAGAGCAAGCTGTAAGTAACCATTTATCAGTGTCCTAGCTGTGTGTACATAATCGGACAAAAAGGGCTCGGCAGCTGTCCCAAAGTCCTCTGGAGTGTGACCGATCACAGTGGAGTGGGCTTGGTAGGGGGCACACCTGGAGGAGGGCCGGGGGTGGAGTAAGTTACACAGATGGGAGGCAGGAAACACTGCAGGAAGAGGTGCAGAGGATAGTCCACAACTCAATACAGAGGCCCGAAAATTAGTATAATAAGTCCCCTTTAAGTAAAGCATTTGGCTTCTTAAAACAATATGCGTTCCAAAGAGTCCAGCATATGCATGACAAAAACTTGGAAGCCAAAGATGAGGATCAGGACATTCCTACTTCGTATTATTGTCATGTTTTATTCTGGTAAAATGGTCATGACATATTAATGCAATATCACCTTTCCTGTAAAATTATAACTTAAATCTTATCACAAAATTAACATTTTTTCTTTGTAATATCATATTTTTATTGTAAAAGTCTGCTTTTTTTTATAATGTTGCAACTCTATTATGTAATGTCTTTTTTTTTACATTAATATATATTTTTTAAAATGACTTTTTAGTCTTGTAAAATGGTGACTGTTATAAAATGACATGTTTTTTCCTCCTAACTTTATTTTTTGTAAAAGTAAAATTACCAAAAAAAAAACAAAATTGAAACTTTTTCTAATATGACAACTTCCCATTTTTCTCACAGTGCCATTGTTTTTAGGACTGTTTTGTGTATGAAATGGATATAAAATGACAGCCTTATTCTCTTTCTTGCTGTTGTCACGGCGGCTTTCATTCTGTTTGTGAAAGCTAACTTGTGTTTGTGTTGTTTTCTTCCTGCAGGACGGTCATGACTCCTCCCATGTTCACCAGCCGCTCCTCCACTGAGGGTCCTCTGCCTCTTTTGCGTTTCTGTCTCCTCGTCACAAGCATGAGATAATAAAGCCCTCCAGCTCTTGCACGTCGCCACAAACGACGCCCGCGGTCCTTGCGAAGACGCCGCCCCCCCACACCTATCCATCCCCGCACCCGCTATCCCCCGTCATTGCCGCCTCGCTGACCCGCCCCTAGCAGCCTCACCATGACCACGCCGGCGCTCCTGCCGCTGTCGGGCCGCAGGATACCCACGCTGTCGCCGGGCGCCTCCTCCTTCCCGCACCACCGAGCCACCTTGAGGCTCTCAGAGAAGTTCATCCTCCTGCTCATCCTCAGTGCCTTCATTACGCTGTGCTTCGGCGCCTTCTTCTTCCTGCCCGACAACTCCAAACACAAGCGCTTCGACCTGGGCTTGGAGGACGTGCTCATCCCTCACATCGACTCGCCCAAGGAGGGCAAGCACGTCTCGGGGCAGGTGGTCATACACGGGCAGGGAGGACACGATGAGCACAGGCACAGGTAACCAACCTCGTCTTCTGTTGTTTTTAGCCAAGACGTATAACACAACACACCTCGTAAGCTGACACGGGTGTGGCGCCGTTTATTTAGCTGTCCTGCAGGACAATACCTTCCTTTGTGGAGCTCGGCTACCTCCAAGTGGAACCACACTCTTTTTATTTTTTTTTTCTTTACTGGGTGCAACAGTATTGCATCGTGTATTGGGACGTGCCCATTCCTGCAATAGTTCTAGTCAAAGATCATCAATGTGACAGGAGCGCTCTGCTGTTGAAGGACCTACCGCAAAAAAAACAATTGTCAAAGATCCCCTACATGACAGGAGCTTCCTGCACAAACACTAATCAGAGATCCTCTGTATGACTGACTGCCTCCTGCCCAAAAAAATATTAGTCAAAGATTCTCTATATGACAGGAGGGCTATGCTGTTTTTTATGGACTTCTTGCAGAAAAACACTTGTGAAAGACCCTCTGTGCGACAGGAAAGCTCTGCTATTTTTAAGGATCTACTGCTAAAAATGCTAGTCAAAGATCAGCTACAATATATGACGGGAGCCTCCTGCAAAAAAATTTTAGCCAAAGTTTCTCTACATGACAGGAGTTTTTGAGGACCTATTGCAAACATGCTAGGCTAAGATCCTAAAAATGACAGGAGCGCTGTGCTGTTTTTTAAGAACGTCCTGTAAAAAAAAAGCTAGTCATAGATCCTCTATTTGACAGGAGCGTCCTGCAAAAGACACTCGTCAAAGATCTTCTCTATGACAGAGTGCTATGCAGCATGTACTGCAAAAAATGCTAGTCAAAGATCGTCCATATGACAGGAATGTGCTGCTGTGTTTAAGAAGCTCCTACAAAAAAAAAAAAGAATCCCTCGTCAAGAGATCCTGTATGTGACAAGAGGGCTGTGCTGTGTTTAAGGACCTATTGCAAAAAAGCCTGTATATGACAGGAGCCTCCTGCAAAAAAAAAAACAGTAGCCAAAGATCCTCTATATGACTGCAGGGCTGTGCTTTGTTTAAGGACCTCCTGCAAAAACGCTAGTCCAAAGAAGGGGTTTCTATTTTGTCTGCTACTCCTGAGGACCGTGAGGACAACGAGGCATTTAAAGACCCTCCGGAACTCCAACCCTGTCATAATGATTTAACCTTTATATTAATTTGCCCACAGAACACCCCGTGGAGAATCAGTACTGTGTTGGCAATTTCACACCACACTGCTAATAGTGCAGTACGGTCTTTGTGAGAGGGAAGGTCGTTATTGAATTCAACACACAATACTCGCAGCTTTTCCAATCACCTTTTTTTAAGATAACAATTTCCCCCCCACAGGAGGTAATAGAAATAATACTGTCCTTTTCAGTTGAGTATAAAGGCATCATAGCTCCGGCTAAATAATGTGACACTGTATCAGTCAGTTCATGCCGCCGTTTACTTTTCTTGTCGTGAGGAAGGCCATTAGCAAAAGCGTTAGGTGTTTTTACCGGGTACGTGTAGACGTGCTCGCTGACTCCGTCCTTACTCAACTCTGTGTTTGCGTTTGAGATGGTAGAACAGATTTGTCGTGTTCCTACCTTCTGCTGTCACCATTGCTTTGCAAACGTTGCATATTATGGTCTCTTGCTCCACTTCTGCTCTATCGAAACCAAACCACTTCCATATCACAGCGATACCTCCCCGTTTAGCAGCAATTTATTTGTCTATAGTCTCTGCTTCTCCTCCACCTTCAGCCATGCTCATCTTTTCCCTTTTGTTGGCTCTGCTGTTTTTTTCTCCACCACTGCTGGACCATGCTGCGGTACTATACTTTCTTTGTTTATTTATACCGGTATAAGTCAATTTCTTATCATTCGAAGAATTTATATCGGTGTATATGCCAACATTTCGCCCAACCCTAAAGTAATTCGGACACATCCCAGCAGCCGGTGTGCCGCTACAGAGGTCAGGAGAACCGGAGTATAGAGTGGCAGACACCTGGTGTGTCTGGGCCGGCCCAGCAAGATGCACTGTCTTCAGGTACACGCTCTGAGCCGCCAGTGTGGCGCCATGTGTTTGTCACGTCGTGTGTATCGCTCTACAACTCTGATATAAACAACCTAACCTTACAAGCTAAACAAGCGGCCCACAATGTTTTGTGCTCTCATGTGCAAGTCTCGCAATATTTCATCTTGGCCGCGTGGTCCAAGTTGGCGGTGTAAACAAACCGGACACTAAACAAGCGGGCGAACGCAAGCCAAGGCAAAATTTTAGCAAAGATTTTGGTTGTTAACCGGGGCGGACGTTAACCGAGGTACGACTGCATATTGTTTTACAAAGTCACAGCTTACCATGGTGTAAAAAGATGCAGTTTCTTTCACCGTTTCTCTCGTCCTCTTCTCTGCTGCAGCGGAGTGAGTGCGAGAGGCGGAGTTACATCTCGCTGGTATGTGTGTTTGTGTGTGAGGGGCAGGGCTGTGGGCACAGAGACACATGGGAACGGAGCGACAGACTCTGCGTGCAGCAAAAAAAAGTTAATATAACGGTTACATATTCACTGACGCTGATTAATCGGTGATATGTCATAATCAGCCCTGATTAGTCGGCGGGCTCTAATCTCTATAAGCACTCGGTATTTTCTGAAAAGTAGTGATTTATTTCAAAGCAGACTTCCACATGTGTAACAGTAGTCATCCCCACACACGGCAGGCTTGAACCGGCAACCACATACAGTTTGCCCCTTGATTGATAAGTCAAGCAGCGTTAGCCAGAGTGCTAAGAGCAACAGGCTGTCAATTCACTGTGCTGCACATTTCTTAAGGCATGAGGGCCCTGTCACACGATTTAGTCAGCGCATGCCTAACGTGATCATTTTGATGGCATACGTTGAACTGCCGACAGTTTTTTTTTTCAATTTTGGGCGTATACAGTACATACAGTAGTGTATTCATAACGAGGTCGACGTAAACATGACGTATTAGTAACTTATATAGAACGTTTCTTGAACTTATAGACAACTTATATCAACGAATGCGTAGCGTGTTGCCGGTGTTCACAATTTATGCCCAACGCTTGTAACACCTTGACGAATTAGCCAGCTTACACCAACATATGAAAAATTTGGCCAATACGCTGGCGTATGTCAAATAAGTTATGGGTAAGTTTTGTATAAGTTAAGAGCACGCGGAAGCACGCCGGCATACGTCGTTGTACGTCTAAGTCGTCCAAAAATTTTGTGCATGCACAAAAGTTTTCGACGTATGTCAACGTATGATTCATACGTCCCGCATCCGCGGGCAATTAGTTATGAGATCGTTGACGCCCGTTCACACACGTTATTTGTAAGTTACGTACAAGTCAAAATACGTCAACATACCTTGAGACAGAACTGTCTTCTTGGCGATGGGAGATGGACATGGAGGCTTGCATTTGCAGGTAAGTTTGCAGCTTGACCAGTAGAGGGCACTGTGGCACTGGGAATGGAACTAAGAATTTCATTGCATAGCAGAACTACCTGTTTTACTGTGCATATGAGAATAAAACTCTTGAATCTTGAATCTTGAATAGGAGTATTTACATTCAAAAAAGTTTTTCCTGTTTTGTATTTGTCTTTTCCACTTGCGTTTTGTCATTGCATTTAGTAATGACAAAGACAAAACAGGAAAAGCGACGCCAAAATGGAAAAAACAAAGACAATACAGAAAAAACAATGACAAAATAGAAAAAGAATATGACTACATTTGTATATTTTTTTATATTATTGCTTCTCTTTGTATTTCCACACGTATTCCCTTTTAATTTTGGCACTCCTGTGATTCCATACTTGAACAGTATGAACACAGTACTAAGAGTGCATCAAACCTAATGCTAACTTGGACAGTAACATGCTGTATCTCTCCATTCTTTTTGAATGTAAATACTCCTATGCACTTTATGTTGACGTGATCAATAATGCTTGGTTAAAACGTGCATTGTTTCTCTAAGACAAAGCGCAAAAAAATAAATGTTAGTTCCATTCCCAGTGTCACAGTCCCCTCTACTGGTCAAGCTGCAAACTTACCTGCAAATGCAAGCCTCCATGTCCATCTCCCCTCGCCAAGAAGACAGTTCTGTCTCAAGGTATGTTGACGTATTTTGACTTGTACGTAACTTACAAATAACGTGTGTGAACGATTGCATAACTTATTGCCCGCGGATGCGGGATGTATGAATCATACGTTGACATACGTCGAAAAGTTTTATGCAGGCACAAAATTTTTGGACGACTTAGACGTACGCCCGCATTCTTCCGCGTGCTGTTAACATATACAAAACTTACACATAACTTATTTGACGTACGCCAGCGTATTGGCCAAATGTGTTATACGTTGGCGTAAGCTGGCTAAATCGTCAAGGTGTTGTTAGTGAGTGAGTGAATCTTTTTTCTCTAGAGGAAGAGGGGACAAAATGTCTCTTTTTATAGTAAAGATTGCCGACCCCTGGTCTTGGGGTTGTACCGGAGCCTTCTTTACATCTGGGGACACTTTTAGCAGCTCTAATTTAGCAGCTAGCCGCCACTTATTGTGAAGACTGGCTGGGCAAAGGCTGTCTTCATTTACCGGCTGACTTAATTACCGGTGATAGAATTCCCTCAGCAACATTTCAAACAGCTCAGGGAAAGGAAAGGCAACCCTCTGAGAGGTCACACTATCTCAGTTGCCTTACTACCCCAGGCTATTTCCTCTCTTTTCTCTGTCCTCTCACGAGAAATAACCGTCCTCTTGTCTTTATCTGGAAAAGATGTCTCACATCTAATGGTGATGCCGAAGGAGAGGACAGAAGAATACAGTTGGAGTTGACTATTCCCATCTCGCCTGAACCTTTCAATTATTCAGCCCAAAACCGTAGGTCCTCACGTCATAGGCTGTCCCTCCTGCCTGGGCATCATCCAACACCTCATCCGTGGCAGCCGACAGCCTGCTAATAGATTCTGCAAGTATAGAAAGCTGATGGTTCTTTCCTGGTCAATAGTGCTAACAACGTTGTATTATGGGGCGCTAGGTGACGTCACAGCAACGTGTGCTTTCATGTTAGGCCATGTCCATACAAACATGGATATTTTCAAATTCGCACATTTGGCCCTCTCCGGTGTCAAAGTCTCCATCTGCACGGCGACGTTTTAAAGCTATTTCTGTCCAAACGAATACGCATTCACAGGCTGTAATGCGCATGCCAAAGTAAAGGGCCGCTGCAGCCATGGACCGTTAAGGGAAGTTTGAGATATAGCAGGAACATCATGTTCATGTGGACATGGCTAGCCAAGTGGCGTTACTTTTTAGTTGTTTGGGTCACATTTGTCAGCAACATTTATTGAATATAAAAGTGAAAATGGATGAAACATGTTCTTTATTAAAACGTAGTAAATGTTGATTATCACTACAATGCTGAGACGTGTGATTCATTGTAAGAATACAAACAACCCCATCGGCTGTGAAAGCTATCATTGCTGAAGTAATTTGTGTCTGGCAAATTGTCCTTGTTTAATTGACTCTGTGACAGTATAACATATAGGACAGGCATGTATAACATATAGGACAGGCATGTATAACATATAAGACAGGCAAGTATAACATATAGGATATGCGTGTATAACATATAAGACAGGCATATACAGTATAACATATAGGATAGGCATGTATAACATATAGGACAGGCATGTATAACATATAAGACAGGCAAGTATAACATAGGATATGCGTGTATAACATATAAGACAGGCATATACAGTATAACATATGTATAGGACAGGCATGTATAACATATAGGACAGGCATGTATAACATATAGGATAGGCATGTATAACATATAGGACAGGCATGTATAACATATAAGACAGGCAAGTATAACATATAGGATAGGCATGTATAATATATAAGACAGGCAAGTATAACATATAGGATAGGCGTGTATAACATATAAGACAGGCATATACAGTATAACATATAGGACAGGCATGTATAACATATAAGACAGGCAAGTATAACATAAGACAGGCATATACAGTATAACATATAGGATAGGCATGTATAACATATAGGACAGGCATGTATAACATATAAGACAGGCAAGTATAACATATAGGATAGGCGTGTATAACATATAGGACAGGCATGTATAACATATAAGACAGGCAAGTATAACATATAGGATAGGCATGTATAACATATAAGACAGGCAAGTATAACATATAGGATAGGCGTGTATAACATATAAGACAGGCATATACAGTATAACATATAGGACAGGCATGTATAACATATAAGACAGGCAAGTATAACATATAGGATAGGCGTGTATAACATATAAGACAGGCATATACAGTATAACATATAGGACAGGCATGTATAACATATAAGACAGGCAAGTATAACATATAGGACAGGCATGTATAACATATAAGACAGGCATGTATAACATATAGGACAGGCATGTATAACATATAAGACAGGCATGTATAACATAGGATGGGCATGTATAACATATAGGACAGGCATGTATAACATATAAGACAGGCATGTATAACATATAGGACAGGCATGTATAACATAGGACAGGCATGTATAACATATAAGACAGGCAAGTATAACATATAGGACAGGCATGTATAACATATAAGACAGGCAAGTATAACATAGGACAGGCATGTATAACATATAAGACAGGCAAGTATAACATATAGGACAGGCATGTATAACATATAGGACAGGCATGTGTAACATATAAGACAGGCATGTATAACATATAGGAGAGGCATGTATAACATATAAGACAGGCATGTATAACATATATGACAGGCATGTATAACATATAAGACAGGCATGTATAACATATAGGACAGGCATGTATAACATATAGGACAGGCATGTATAACATATAAGACAGGCATGTATAACATATAAGACAGGCATGTATAACATATAGGACAGGCATGTATAACATAGGACAGGCATGTATAACATAGGACAGGCATGTATAACATATAAGACAGGCAAGTATAACATATAGGACAGGCATGTTTAACATATAAGACAGGCATGTATAACATATAGGACAGGCATGTATAACATATAGGACAGGCATGTATAACATATAGGACAGGCATGTATAACATATAGGACAGGCATGTATAACATATAGGAGAGGCGTGTATAACATATAAGACAGGCATATACAGTATAACATATAGGACAGGCATGTATAACATATAGGAGAGGCATGTATAACATATAGGACAGGCATGTATAACATATAGGATAGGCATGTAACATATAAGACAGGCATATACAGTATAACATATAGGACAGGCATGTATAACATATAGGATAGGCGTGTATAACATATAAGACAGGCATATACAGTATAACATATAGGACAGGCATGTATAACCTATAGGACAGGCATACAGTATATTGTATAACATTAAAGACAGGGAAGCTTTCAGTGTTCGAGTGAAGCAGCTCAGTCAACCACAATCACAATCTTCTTGCCATGCGAACATTCCCACACCGTTCTTCCAAAATAACAACATGCTTGTGAAGTTGTCCCACCAGCTAGAAGTCTGATCGGGTCTTTTCCCAAATCACCATACACTAAGTCCCCAACTTACGAACACAATTGGTTCCAGACGACCGTTCTTAAGTTGATTTGTTCTTAAATAGGGTAAAAGGTAATATTAGCAATGATATAGGTACTACATGTACATGTATACATATACAGTATATGTGTATGTATGTAAATATGAGTTTGGATGCAGTAGTAATATTAAACCAGGATAATGAATGAAAAAAACAATAATAAAAGTGATATAATACGTAATGATAAATGTTATTTACCTTTGAAGAGGAGTGGTCGAGCATACGTCGTTGTGGTGGAGGAGGAGGAGATATTGAAAAAAGGACAAATGGTGGTGGTGGTGTTTAGACTCTTCTAAAAGAGGTAGTGTTCTGTGGGTGGTGTAGACTTAAGCAGGCCTATTAACTCTTCATAAACTTTAATCACACGCTTTGTCCAGGTTGTATCATACAACTCTTAGCCTTCCTCTCTCCTCTTCCTCATCTTTCTCTCCTGTAGGTCCCATTAGCAGTGTCACAGTGCCCTCTACTGGTCAAGCATGTACCAGTATACATACTGATGGAGCGAGTACAAGGCAAAATAAAATAAAATAAAATATAGACCAGTCGGCTTGTGTTCGTATCCGTGAATGTTCGCAAGTTGGATGTTCGTAAGTTGAGGACCTAGTGTAGTTGGCGAGAGCATTGTTGCCGTTTTAGAGAGCAAAAGAGCAGCAGTAGCATCTTCCGAAGCCCCATTCTGTCAGCAACTCTATACTGCTATACAAGCTGTACACTGACTCGTTTACTTTCTGTCGTGTTGCTAAGATGTAGTATCATGCAAATGCTTGCTGAAATGCGAGACTTTTGTGAGGGGTTGTATTTTGAAGGCACAGCTGAAGCTATCCTTTTGTGCAGGCTTGTCAGGTTCCCGTCTATTGCATTCATAGGAGTTTTCATTTTTGGTTATTTGGGGTGAAGTAATCCCTCAGTAAGTTTTTATATCCCTAGTGCACGGAAGCTTTCCACACCTTTCACACAGTGAGCGTGAGTATGGGTTCAGCCGTTATTGCTTTGCCAGTTATTGTTAGCGTTGCTGTAACTGCTTGTGCGGCCATAAATCCTGCCCCTCCCCAGGCACAAATTGAAGGCCCGAAGCGCTCGTATTTATCACCTTTAGTGTGATCTCGGCTATCATTTAGTGCTTCGTCCGCCCCGAGCCGATGTAAATCTCCGGCGGTGCATGTTTCTCGTTAGCCGTGCTTGCTCCTGCGTGGTATTGTGCATAGCCAGAGGAGCGTGACGAGCTCACGCTGTCATCAGCGGTGCAAGGGGAGCCCTTTGATGCGAGCCGAATGAAGGCCGGAAAGTGTAGAGGCTGTCAATTGCAGTAACTGCGGACGAGCAGCCTGCAAGACAGCAGTCTGTGGATGGCTGTGTTAGCTCGGTGCTAAAGAAGGAGGAGCACGTTCTGGTATTGTGTTGTTCAATGCATGTCATGTTTATTTTTTGCACACTTCCTTTAGTGTGTCATTAAAATGATGTCATGGTCAGGTGCTCTAATACCTGGTGTGTGAATTACCAACGGTCACCAACGTTTTTCCTTGTGAGAGCTACTTTTACAAAATGAAAATGGCCAAGAGCTACTCATTTTTGTAACATTTATTTTCAGAGCTTATTTTAAACCCAAACAAAGTGGATGTGCTTGTTTTACCAGAACATGAACAAAATGCTGGTGTCCACAACTCACATGTTGTATTTCAGAATGCATTTCTTTCTACTGTTCTTTCATTATTAACTGAAAACCTGAATGAAAAGCAGACTTGTGGGCACCTCATGTGGTCGTGGGGGGCTACCTGGCGCCCGCGGGCACCACGTTGGTGACCCCTGGCGTAGAGGATGAGGAAAAGGGCAATTTATTAGCAGTCAGTCCAGCTTCTGACAACGCCCGGGTTGATGAGTAGACTGACTTAGAAAAAAAGGAAAGGTTGTTGTAGAAAAGCAGCAGAGGCGGGACATTAGACAAGGAGAGGTGGTTCTTGCCAGGGAATGAGGACGCTTCCTTGTTGAAATGAGCTCTGCAAGATTTGTCCTTTTGGAACACAAGCCACCTTTCATTTCCAGGCCTGAGTGAGAAGGACGTGTCCACATCACTCCAGTCTTAGGGCCAAGTGTTCCCAGGGGAGCTCTTTAGCTTCAGCGCTTGAGAGGAGGCAACACTCTGGTGTTGTGTCAGAAGGGTGGAAACACTATCCACACTGTCATCCAGTCTCACTTCAAACTCTTTGTTTGCTCCTTCAAGCCATCCCATACCGTAGCACGTTTGGCTAGCCTATCACTGGGGTACCAAGCACACTGGTCTGGTACATGTGGGGTGGGTCTGAGACACATGGCTCCGTCATTGGCTGCGATATACACACACACACAGTCCATCAAGGGTGACACATCTTACATCCATAACGCTCACTTCTGCTTCCAACATTCAACTTACTGTAGCAGGGAGTCAAGCACAGCACACGTCACCCAACACCTCATAAGGCATCCTCGCTGGCGCACGTTTGTGATGTCATCGTTTTTTTTTTTTCATTTTCTATATTAAACGGCAAGGAACATGCTTACCGGTTATAGAATGTTGATATTTAGTTTGATATATTTTTTACATTTTTGCAAATAATGTTTTATTTTGTGTTATTTTGTTAATTGATGGTTTTGTGTTTAGTTTTTTTCCCAACTAAACTAGGTTAAAGTGATGTTAAACGTTCAGTCGTCCATTCATTATTTTTGCATCATGTTCTGCATGATAAACCATAATTATCTATAAAATGTGTCTTCGGTGTCTAGAACGGATGAATTGCATTTCCATTCTTTTCTATGGGAAAATTTGCTTTGGTTAGAGTCTGTTTTGGTTTGAGTCAGACCTTCTGGAACACATTAATGACATTAACCAAGGCACCGCTTTACTTTAATTTTGTTTTGGGTTTTTCTTTCAAACTTTTTTTGGTGTCATGAGCTAAAAAGCTTACTAAAAGCACTTTTAAACTGTCTGAATTCCATCAAGGAGAACTAATAGACCATTGTGGCACGTCTAATACTAGAATATATATATATATATATATATATATATATATATATATTAGATGCTGGTTGTCTTCCGTGCTTGTCCTTTGTTTACTATGTGGCCTTGCTCTTCTTTGTTGGATTGTTTGCGCTGCGACATAGTGGTGCACTATTTACTTATTCATCATCCGTACAGGAGCGTTCTTTTAACGGGGCGTGTTGCGAGGTGATGAGAAGTGCGTAATTCTCCATTGAGCAGGCGGCACAACAAGAGCTCATCTGCAGAATGTACTTCCCGCCAAGCCAGCCGTAATGGAAACTTGAGCGCCACAACATTTTCAAAGTACCAGTGGTTTGATGTTTTCCTCTTTGTCTGCACAACAGCAGGTGGTGATTGAATCCAGGTATGAGTTTGGAGGCCTTTGCGGTATTACCACAAATCTGCAACAGCTGGTGGCATTTCTCTTTCAGACAAAATATCACGGCAGCTTTTATTAATAACGTGCGTGTCACCGTACTGCACCTTCATCATCAATAACAAACAGTGAAATGATTCATGACATGAAAACAAGCAGAATACATCGCACGCATTTAGAAAGCCCAATGATTTCCGTGTTAACGAAGTCGTGGACGGAATCCCGAAATTGGCCAATCAAAACGGAATCTACTGTTAAACACGGAATCTCGTGGAAATTGACATCATGTGAACGAAGTGATGTCATCGTGAGGAGAAGGAACCCTGGTGTGGTCCTCATTTTACGAGAATAAACTGGTAATATTATGAAGGAAAATAACGTTGTTTTACTAGCATGAATTTGGAATATCAAAGTTGCGGTTTTATGAGAAAGAAACAAAGTTGTCAATTTTGGAAAATGAGGTTGGGGAAAAAGTTACAATATTATGGGAATAAAGTCATAATATAACGAAAAGAAAATGTACAAAGAATATTTAAGAAGAAAGTTGAAATATTTGGGAAAAAAACCCAAAACAACAGCAAAAATTAGTTTCACCACTACGACAAAGCTGACATGCACTTTTTTCTTGAAGGTTTTTTTCTTGAATTATATAAATCGTCTTTTGGATTTTGAGGAATAAATGACAAAACAAAGTGAATTAATAAGAGAAGAGGGATTCTGTGGAATTGAGATCCGGCATTTGTAGATGTACATTTGTGAAGACATGTAGACCATGTTTTGTTGAAACGGGGTGTGCTGTGATTGATTGAAGCTGACATTGTTTCCATTGAAAGTTTAAAAGTTTACTTTTAACAAATTCTTCCAGTGTGTTATGGTCAGTTGATTTCTTGTTTTCCAGTTTCGGAGGACGGTTTCCTTGGCGACAGATAGGGCCATAAACAGTGTAGTAATAGTGGGATTGTGTAATTGTACTGATGACATACCTCCTAAAATACAGAGTTGAGGACGTAGAGGGATGCGGCAGCCTAATATACAGTATGTGATCTGTGACTTGTGTCCAAAACTGTTTAACAGGTGTACAGTGGCAGGAAGCAGGCATGTAATTGTCTGTGGTGTGCAGTGAGCAATAAGTGTATTGATCTGATGCTGTGAAACCCATTTTATCTTTTCATCTTTCACCCGTGTAGTGTATTCTGTGGATAATCTTGAATTGGATGAGTTGTAAATTTGGGTTTGTGCAGTGAATGAAATAGTTTTTACGGCCAAACATTTGTATTTGGGTTGATGGAAAGGGCCTGTTCTCACTTTGAAGTTGGGAGGGATATTGCAGTGTTGGTAGTGTTTAGAAATGTATATTACCTTGAAAGTTACTTATCTATGTTGGCGATCTTGAAACATTCCTCTATGAGGATAGTTTGGTTTTGTGAGTTAGGCATGTTGTTCATTTTGGGTGGGGTGGTTGGTTTAAGCTGTAAATACTGGAGATACTGACTGTTCCAAATGTGGAACTTCTGGGTTAGTTCTTGAAAAGGATTATCTTAGTCTTGTACAATATGGTGGAGAGGTGTGATGCCTTTGTGTTTCCATGATATGAAGTGTAATGGTTTTCTATTTGTTGTGATGTGTGAGTTGTTCCAGATTGGTGAGTGAGTGGATCGTGCAACCGTGGAGCCGTTGATACCAAGTGTTTTCCACCAAGCTGTCAGAGCCGAGGCTATGGCGATGTTTTGAAAGCAGGTGTCCTTTTTGATTCTTTGATGAATGGGAGGTCTGAAAGGTTTATATCGAATGATCTATAACTTGTTAACATTTACCATTCCATTCACACACACTGGGCTTTCTGTTTGTTGCACAAATGAACCAATTAGGCAATTATATCTGTGTGTGTTGTCATGGCTACATGGCAGTAGCCCGTGCTGCATTCGCTGGGGGTTTTCAGTTTCAGTGGTTGTGAGGAAGGAATCATAGTGGTGCACAATGAAGGCTCATAGCTTGGAGGAAAATGAACATTTAGTGGGAGTCTGACATGAGTAGATGGACGAATCAGGGAGGTTTTCCGGCTGCTTCATATATACAGTACATACAGAGTGTCCCAAAAAATGTCTACACTTGCTGAAACAGTCTGTCATGCCAAGTATTGGAGAAGCCTTTGAAGATGAGGAGTTTTATTTTCAGCAAGATGGGGCACCCCCACACTACCATTGCAAGTTTTATCCTTCCTTGATGACATCTTCCAAACATGTGAATTGGACTGAGGGGTTTTGTTGAATACTGTCCACGTTGACCAGGCTAGACGTCTTATTTTATGGGGAAGACAAAGTCTACGCTATGAGATCTGAAATTGCTGAATTGAGAGCAGCCATTGAACGTGAATGCATGCATGCATGCACGTGCATGTGATGTGTGTGATTCCATTGCTATGCATTGCCAGTAGTGTCTGGACCAGAATGGACATCAGTTTGACAACAGATGGAGACAGAAGAGTAAGATGATGTTTGTAAATTCTATTACATTTTGAAAATTGAAGCAATTATACTGAAATATAATAGCTTATATGTATGTATGTGTTTTTTGGAACACCCTGTGTATGTACATATACATATAATGCATATATACAGTGGTGTGGAAAAGTGTTTTTTTGGCATGTTTGTTACACTTAAATGTTTCAGATCATCAAACAAATTTAAATATTAGTCAATGACAACACACTTGAACACAAAATGCAGTTCTTTAATGATACCCCCCTGGTAAAACAAAGCATAACTGAGATGAATTGAGATGTATCAGTGTGGAAAAGGTTATAAAACCATTTCTAAAGCTTTGGAACTCCAGCCAACCACATTGAGAGCCATTATCCACAAATGTCCAAAACAGGGAACAGTGGTGAACCTTCCCAGGAGTGGCTGGCTAACCAAAATTACCCCAAGAGCGCAGCGACATATGGCGTGAAAGAAAAAGAACACACCAACCGTAAAATGTGGTGGTGGTAGTGTGATGGGCTGGGGCTGGACCTGGAAGACTTGCTGTGATAAATGTAAGCATGAATTCTGTCGGTGACCTCAAGCTGAAAGCAACTTGGGTTCTGCAGCAGGACAATGATCCAAAACACACCAGCAAGCCCACCTCTGAATGGCTGAAGACTTTGGAGTGGTCTAGTCCAAGTCCTGACCTGAATCCTATTGAGATGCTGTGGCATGACCTTCAAAAGGAAAAGCCTCCAATGTGGCTGAATGACAACAATTCTGCTAAATTCCTCCCCAGCGCTGGAAGAGACTCATTGCAAGTTGATTGCAGTTGTTGCTGCTAAGGGGGGGCAACCACTTATTAGCTTTAGGGGGCCATCACTTTTTCACACAGGGACATGTAGCTTTGGATGTTTTCATCCCTTAATAATAAAAAGTTTGATTTAAAAAGTGCATAAAGTGTTGAGTTGTGTTGTCATTGACTAATATTTACATTTGTTGGATGTAAAACATTTAAGTGTGACAAACATGCAAAACAATGATTTGTGACTTGACTCGCATGTCTTCTGTATCTAGGCAGCAAAGGTTTAATTCTCAAAAAAACACTTGCCTAATATATTTTCGGTATTCAGTACAGATGAAATGACGAATAACTGGTGTTCTACTTGTAAATCATACAGTAGATGGAGGACATGTCCTCTCGTTCCCATCTCCCGTTGCTGCAACACGTGGGGATGAGGAGGATGTTTACCTGGATGCACTAAAGCTTCGGCCCACGCTACGGCGTCTTTCGAGCTGCTGGGCTTTTAATCACTTTTGACATTATGAAACCCATCTCCTAAGTAAGTGTGGCCGTCGTCGTCGGCATCAACTAGAACAAAGAATGTTTTTTGAAAAAACGCACACACACGCACGCACACACACACACACACACACACACACACACAGATATCATCTTCTGTATATACTGCATAGATTATGCATGGATTATTTCATATGGTTTATTAAGAGTAGGACAGATGGTGTAGAAGGCCAACCATAAAATACTAGTTTGCATTGCTTCACCACTTTTTGTGTCATTTGCATGATGGTGTTTCCATGACAACCTGCTGACCAGGCATCATGTGCATCAGAATCAGCAGCCATTAAGAGCTCATACTGTTTATTGTTGTTTCCCTGCAAGCTGTCTCAGATCTCTCTCTTTCACGTGCACGCGCACATTAGCAGTCATCTGCCATCTAAATATCACATTTAAATGCATGCTGCTGAGGGCACTGCGTGGCAAGCAGAGATGCACAAACCCATTCACACTCACAAATTGCAAGATTGCGGTCACTGGGGGAAGGCTAATGACAGCCCCTGAGCGCAGACATGCACACATAGTGGAAGTGTGGTATTCAAGTGCATCCGTATTTACACAGCATGCAGTTCACACGCTGAAGTCAGCTGTGAGGTTCCTCTGTACAGTGGATTTGCAAGGCGAGCAGTGGTAGCCATTCACAAGCAGATTAAGAATCATCTTCAGGCTTAATTTGCTTCGCTTTTATTGTCAGCGCCTAATTTGCTGCTTCAAATGCAACACAGCATTTGTTGGATGGAAATAAAACCCTCCCCCATGGCTTCCAGCATGATGCAGTGCAGTCCTAAATCTCTGCAGACTACACTTGGTTGAACCAGGGGTGCCGTTTGCGGACCGTGGCGTGTTTATTGGCTCTCGGCATATTGTAAATATAAACTAAATCATTAGTCATTGCGAGAGGTGGGGTACACCCTGGAGTGGTCGCCAGCCAATCACAGAGCACATATAGACAAACAACCATTCACACTCACATTCTCACCTACGCATAGTTTTAGAGTCTCCAATGAACCTAACATGCATGTTTTTGGAATGTGGGAGGAAAAACCACAGACTGGGAGAATATGCAAACTCCACACAGAGATGCCCAAACGGAGATACAAACCCAGATCTTCCTGATGGCCTGACTGTGTGGCTAACATGCTAACCACCATGCGGCCTGTCTAATGTGAACGACCACATACAAAAGACCAGAATTTAACAAGGAATCCGAATTGGGCATGAGACCCTGCAGCGTGAACGTAGCCTCAGTTACCTCTTACCTGACATATAGACACACATTGCCCTCAGACACACTTCAGGTGACTTTTCACTGCTTGTAGGTGGAATGTCCATGTGACCCAGCAAGAGTGTGGATATGTTGTGCCTACATTAGGGGTGCCAAAAGATGTCGTGTGAGATTTCTCGTTTGGAGAAAAGCTGTCGCCGTGTTTATTGTCCAAGCAGAAGCTGTAGTAATTGTACATTTCATCAGAGTTGCTTAACTCATTCAATCACAGCCATTTTCAAAAGACAACCCCTTCAGTAGCGCCCATTTTACACCATTTGGACTGATTTTTCAAGGCGCACAGAATATTGTGTTCTATGGCTATATAAACATGGAACCTACCCAAAGAAACATTAGACTCCTGCCTTTCATCAGAAATAAAAGTTTGTTTCTACCTTTTTGCGTTCTTTAGTAATCAGCAGTAGAACTTAGGTAAGTTTCAGGAAAATATCAGTTCCCAACTAGAAAAGGGAACAAAACAGCCTTTTGTGAAAAGATACATTTCAAGCAGAACTTTCACTTTGACACAATATTTTTTTTGCTTCTGTGGCAGCTCAAATATCTCAACAACTACACCAGAACACAAACATTTTTTAAACGTCAAAATAACTATTTACAAATATAACACCATGAAATATTGATCCATATCATTTTTTGTAAATACGTGTCAGGTTTGTTAAAACGTATAACTAGACAGCGTCTTTGGTATTCAGTGAGTTAAGATTAGTCAGATGAAGCCACGTAGATGTTTGGACCTGTCTGCACCCTTCATCACAGAGCGATTCTATTTACGCTCGTTATATTTGGCTTTAAAAGCTCTGGCGATCACCGCTTTTGCTTCATAACACGCCTCATACATAGAAGAGATCCGCGTAGACAATTTGTGTGCAGTTTTTGGTGGAACAATGTGCAAACGTTCTTTCATGTTTCCATTTCATCTCCTAGCAGTGTTGTACTGATTTCCCCAAAGAGCTTCTTTTTGCTCTTCATTCATGCTAACATACCTTTTTGTTTGTTTAGCTTCAGGTGGGTCTCTCCACCGTGAATTGGGTCAGAATGCAAAACCTGTAAAGTTTGTCTTCTTCTTCTGCCTGGCACAGGGAGGATGAGGAGAGCCTCCGGAACAAGATCCGTGCGGATCACGAGCGAGCGCTGCAGGAGGCCAAGGAGAAGCTGCGGAAGTCACGCGAGGAGCTTCAGGCTGAGATCCAGACGGAGAAGAGCAAGGTGGCGGAGGACCTGAAGAAGAAGGAGGCGGGGCCGAAGTCTCTGCCGCCTGTGCCCATGCCCAAGGTGGTGGGTGTCGGCGACGGCGAGCCTCTGGAGCCCGATGTCAAAGAGAAACGCGACAAGATTCGAGAGGTGAGACGATTGCTTGTGGTCTTCAAAACCCGATTGTGTTAAATCATGCAAATCTTGCGTTACTTCATTGCAACACATTTTGGGTGAGAGATTTAGCAAGTCTGCCCTGAAGCCCTTTTCTTATTCATCCATATTTGGCGATAAATCTTTCAGTGGCAGGTTTCTGTTAGCGCAAGACCGCATTGCACTCACGTTCCTCTGGAACATTTCATCTTGGATTACCAATTAAATTGTGTGCCACCAGGACAGCGTTTTGACAGGGCTTTGCCTGTATTGCTGTTTGTTGTCTGCGTCCACTCCAGGGTTTTATTTACAACAGGCTAAATGACTTGTTTGCAGCCAGCAGAGGCGCTGTTGAGTCAGTCTCAACTACCGTAACATAAAGTCTGTATTCAGTTAGCCACAGCATCTCCTAGTCACCGGGTTCATGCTCCACTTTAGGAAATAACCGCTGGGCTCTCTAATTAGTGCCAGGTCAAAAAACATTAACAGCTGTGGCTGTAGGCAACCTCCTGTTGTTGTAGTTTTTATCACCAGTAGCTGCATTTGACGTATGATGCACTGTCAGCATTTGGCAGCGTTATTTACCTCTGCAAGTGCTTTCAAGCAGCTGCTGGTGTGAACGGCATGAATGTAAACTCATCAGCACTTTTAACTCATTGAATCCCAAAGATGTATTTATATGTTTTTAGGAACTCGAACACCCGATCCCGACAACGTGGTTATACATTTATTATGTTTTTTTGCGTGAGAGGCAAAAGGAGGCAATGACGCAACTCTCCACTAATGCATTTCTCTTCAGAGCACTTGAAAGCCTTAAAACGGTCACAAGGTGGCAGAAGTGCATTTGATAAGAGCTCGGTAGGGATCAAGTGAACAGAAAGTCACACATGACAGGAAGGAAGAAGTGTGAGAGCGTGCAGGAGGGAAATTTTAATACACGCACACAAGTACATGCACTTGTGTGCACCCACACACTTCAGTTCCAAATGTGAAAATTGTAAATAGTTGATGGTGTTATATTGTATTGTATTGTATTGTATTGTACTTTATTTATCCCACAGCGGGGAAATTCACTTGTTACAGCAGCAAGCAAGATACGCAAGTAAAGAGTACAGTGTAAAGAATGCATATTGACTACAACATGGTTCAGGTGGTGCAGGTGTTGTAGAGCCTGACAGCGGTCGGTATGAAGGACCTGCGGAACCTCTCCTTCTTACACCGTGGGTGTAACAGTCTGCTGCTGAAGGAGCTGCTAAGGGAACCCACAGTGTCATGTAGGGGGTGAGAGGTGTTGTCCATGATGGATGTCAGCTTAGCCAACATCCTTCTCTCCCCCACTTCCTCCACGGAGTCCAGAGGACCGTCCAGGACAGAGCTCGCTCTCCTGATCAGCCTATTGATCCTGCTCCTGTCCCTGTCCGTGCTGCCCCCTCTCCAGCAGCCCACAGCATAGAAGATGGCTGAGGCCACCACAGAGTCATAAAAGGTCCGTAAAAGAGTCCTGCACACACCAAAGGACCTCAGTCTCCTCAGCAGGTGGAGGCGACTCTGGCCCTTCTTGTAGAGGGCGTGGGTGTTGACGGACCAGTCCAGTTTGTTGTTAAGGTGAACACCCAGGAATTTGTAGCTGTCTACCAACTCTATGTCCGCTCCCTGGATGTTCACCGGTGTGAAGTGAGATGTTTTCCTCTGGAAGTTAATGATCATCTCCTTTGTCTTGCTGGTGTTGAGTTGCAGCTGGTTAAGCTCACTCCAGCTGACAAAGTCCCTGATTACCCTTCCTGTATTCCAGAACGTTCCCCTCTGAAACACAACCCACAGTGGCTGTGTCATCGGAGAACTTCTGGATGTGACACTGTGTGGAGTTGTGTGTGAAGTCCGAGGTGTAGAGGGTGAAGAGGAAAGGGGAGAGCACCGTACCCTGAGGGGCACCTGTGCTGCAGAGTACCATGTCAGACACACAGTGACGGAGCCTCACGTACTGTGTTGGTGAGGTAGTCTATAACCCATGCAGTCAGGTGTTGGTCTACTCCCACACTCTCCATCTTCACTCTGAGTAGTGACGGCTGGATGGTGTTGAAGGCACTGGAGAAGTCCAAAAACATGACCCTCACAGCGCTCCCGCTGTCCTCCAGGTGTAGCAGTGATCTGTGCAGCACGTAGATCACTGCGTCGTACACTTCGATCCGAGGCCGGTAAGCAAACTGCAGGGGGTCCAGCTGAGTGACCACCAGGGGTCGCAGGTGCTGCAGGATAATCATCTCCATGGTCTTCATCAGGTGAGAGGTCAAGGCAACAGTCCTGAAGTGGTTAGGCTCCTTGGGACGTGGTGTCTTTGGTATCGGGACCACACAGGAGGTCTTCCACAGGGCCGGGACTTTCTCCAGCCTCAGGCTGAGATTGAACAAGTGCCTGAGAACTCCACAGAGCTGGTCAGCACAGTCCTTGAGGATTCTTGGGCTGATGCCGTCCGGTCCCGGGGCCTTCCTTGCCTTGATCTTCTTCAGCTGACTTCTCACCTGATCATCAGTTATGGAGAGGGGGGTAGAGGATGGCTGGGATGGGGATGTGGGGGTGACGAGTGGTGAGTTGGTAGGGGAGGGAGGGGGGGCAGACTCAAATCTGTTGAAAAACAGATTGAGTTCATCTGCCCAGATCTTGTCCCCACTTGGCTTGGTCTCTCCCCACTCCTTTACCATGGCCTGTGATGGTCTGCAGGCCTCTCCAGACTTCCCTGGCATTATTCTCTATATTTGTCAATAAATTGTTATTTTGATGTAAACAACCCCTTTTTAATGTTTACTTTGTGGTGTAGTTGTTGAAATATTTCAGCTGTCACAAAAGCAAAAAATATTTGTGTCTAAGTGAAAGTTCTGCTTGAAATGTATCTTTTAACAAAAAGCTGCTTTTCTCCCTTTTTTTTAGTCAGGAACTGATATTTTCCCGAAACTTACCTAAGTTCTACTGCTGATGACTAAAGAACGCAAAAAGGTAGAAACAAACTTTTTTCTTCTGATGAAAGACGGGAGTCTAATATTTCTTTTGGGAGGTTCCATGTTTATATAGCCATACAGTAGAACACAATATTCTGTGTGCCTTGAAAGATCAGTCCAAATGGTGTAAAATGGGCGCTATTGAAGGGGTTGTCTTTTGAAAATGGCTGGGACTGAATGAGTTAATACTGTCTGATATTGCGTGGGACAACTGTACAAAATTGCTGTACTGAGTGATTTGTTGCTTACTGCTATTCTAGCATTGATTCTGGAGCTGTTGTGTTGTGCAATATACTTGTTCATAAATGGCCCAAGTGGTGAAAGAGAGCTAGGTCCAAATCATTATTACAGTTCAAACGTTGACGAGTTATACATCCTGGCGTTTCATATTTCGGTAATATCAGCTTCTCTCCATTGCTCGTATAAGTATCGTCATAAATTACTGACGACACCCAGTGACCTGTGTAGAATACTACCTTTCATCAACAGCTTTTAATACGCTTTATATGCCTTGCATATGTATTTTAGTTCATTTACACATTTTTATGCTTGTCTATGCTTTATTTGGGCAAAAAATGCGTGCTGCCATAAGTCAGTAGGATTCAGTATTAAATCAAATGAGTATTTTTGCCATTAAAAAAAAAGCGCATTTAAAAAAAAAAAGGGTTATGACTTTCTAAATACGGTTTTCAATGTTACCAGAGCCCTGTAGACATGAAATAACTTCCCGATAGTCACTTTTACACTCCTAATATTCTGTGTTTACATCATATTGTGCAAGCTACAGGACATAATCGACGCCATATAGTTTTGAAAAGCTGTGATAGAGTGAAGCTGCATCATTCCAACCTGGGAGGGGGGAATGACCCTACACCACAATTATCACTTGGAATTTCATTTCTACTTCCTTCAATTTGAATTTTGAGTTGCAATTCGACATCCTGTTTGCAACCGCAATTCAAGGTCATCGGAATTGATTGGAATTCTGGAGACATTCTCAATGACATTTGGGAATTCTGCACAAGTGTGGTGGTCATCGTGTCCATGCAGTTAGCTGGACTTGATATCAGTGTTTCCCCCTAATTGTTCAAGTTTCTGAGTATACACAAAAACCACCTGAGAATTCTTTGGACCTCTGTGAGCGGCATCAGACGTGCACACTGCAGTATCATCCCTGTCCAAAACCTGACAACTGACAACTTCCATTCTGTCATATTTTGTGTATAAGGGGTTTCAAACAGGCGGCAAGGAGGATTCCACAATGTAGCTTTCTTTATTCCCAACCTCAGACAAAACAAGCCATGGTCTCATGCCTCAAAGCCCTCGTTTATCATTTTGTTTTCAATGTATTTTCTCAGCAAGTTAGTTATACTTTAATTTCCTTATTTGACTTTCACATTCTGTTTTAAAGCGGCCTGTCGTGCCACTATTTCATCCTGGAAATGTAATTTACTTCAAATTGTTGCCATGTTTATTGTATACGTTTACTTTTGTCTGCATTAAAAAAAAAAAAAAAAAAAAGAAAGAAAAAGTAAATTAACTCTCAACCAACATTCTGGTCGCTCGGCGTAACACTTCCTGTATCCGTTACGCCCGGCCATCAAAATAAAAGCACGGCAGTAAAGCATGCACAGTTACGCCACACATTCAGTCCACACTTTTCACTTTGAAAACTGGCGTGCTACTTTGGCTTTGCAGCATGTTTTATAATGCAGACCTTTCTCATTCGAAAATGAAAGAAATATCACCCACTTTCACCTCTTGTTCTTCTGTTTGCACACACTCCGACAGCCATCCATCCAGACATTTTGCGTGTTGAGTGGTTGTTGCTCTGCCCGTTTGTTTGGCCATAGTACATGGTTAGCAAGCAGCACTAGCTGTACGCTAACCTGCAAAACAGAAGCACGATTGATTGGCTGTGGAAGTAAATACTTGCAAACGGGATCTTATCATTGGCGGGACTGTGTTCATCATTGTGTTCTATGTTGTTCCTTGTCACTCACTGAGTTGCGTTGCAAAATGCTACAGAATAAATTGTTAAGGGTTTATTTCATTTAAAGTCCAGCTTGGATTGTATTTAGTGCGCTGCATGGGTCTGCAGTGCTCGATTGCGCTTGTGCGCAGCTTAGAGGGAACGTTGCTTGATATTCATGGAATTGTTTTTTGTAAGCGTTCACCAGCCTCCCACAAACACCACATTCAGCAAGTAGCACTCATGCTTTTGTTCTGTCCTCCTGCCTCAGTCGGCATCTTTCTGTTGACTGGTGATGGATATGCTGTAAAAATGAATCCACGCGAGGACGTGCGGGAAGTCAGATTAGCAAGCGTGCTGTCAAAGGTTGTTTGGCAGGCTCTGAATTGAATTTTGGCTAAAGAAATGAGGAGTCGTGTTGCCGTGACTACATTTGAGTCGTCCGCTCTGTCTTGTTGCCGGCGTCTATTGAAGACCACGACAACGAGGCAGCCAGACAGCGCTGTGCCACATAGAGATGGAGCTATCTTGTCTCGCGCTACTTAAACGGCCAACTTCACCCCCCGACCCCTTCCTGCAATCATATGATTGTCTCTTGAAACGGCATTCGGAATGGGAACACGAGTGGCTCGCACGGGAGCCTACCCCTGTCTCCAAATGTCCCTTTTGTTCCCTTTGTAATAACCGTTGAGAGAGCACTGAAGGCTATTTCCTGCTCGCATAGCATCGCGCTGCCATTTCATCACACAAGATTGTGATGTTTTGTAGTCCAGGGAGGTGACTAGTGTGTGTCGGCAGTGGTAGGTGGTATCAGGCAGCATTCAAGCCATCTTTAAGAACCGTGTTGTTCTAAATTCCAATGATTATCACCTTCATAACGGCGTTGATGGTAGGAATGACACAGGCTGCCTTTGGTTCATGATTGCACTCGCTGCTGATGTGAAAAGAGAGAAGACATCCGTCTGGCTCAGCTTGCTGCTTGAGCTGAATGTCGGCCGCCGAGCCAAACGCAAATGACCGCAGATTTGCGGCTGCCGCTGGAGAGAGTGAAGATATGCGTTTCCCCGGCAGATCAATGGAGCGTGGCCGTAAAGCCCGGATAAATCGATGGTCTGAAGCAGGCCTCCTTAAGTGTGATCTAAATGGTGCCGCTATCTTGACATATGGTACCGTAAGGAGACATGACGGTTTCCTCTGAGCGCACACTGGAATATCAGCAGATGACGTTCTTGCCCATAACTCACCTTTATGGGCTTTTCGTTTTCCTGCACTTTGGGCTTATTGCTCATTTTATACCTGCGTTCACCATGGCAAATGATTTACAGTAAAAGCTGCGTAGAAAAACCAAGAGTGCTTTGTCATAGTCCAGAATGTCCAATGAAAACCATGCATGTCACATTTCCAGCGGTGTGACATCATCACGGTTCGGTACGTACCCTGGCTTTAACATCACGCTTGGCTTCATTTTATGTACAGTAAGGAAACAAATTGCAAAACATAAAACTGTGTAGCTTTTGTGAGCTTTCATGGTATTTAAATGAAACATACAGTGGTCCCTAGGCCTGTCACGATAATCAATTAATCAAATGATTAAAAAAAAAAAAAAAAAAGTCAATAATTTTGCCGGCCTCAATAAATGAACATGTGCCTGTGTGTTTGTTTTCCTCTCTCTCCTCTCTTGTTACCGCAGATGGTTCACTCTGCACCGTGGTGAAGTTAGTTTCACGTTAGACGTTGGATATTTGTCTAAGTCGCTGATAATTTCACGTTGGCAGTTGAATATTGGACTCCGCCGCAACAGCAGTAGTTCCCCCTCACTGCGCTCGAACTGCTCTCTCATGGTGCAGGGAGCTCACAGTGTCCCTCTAATCGCTGGTTGTTTATACTAGGGACTGTCAATAAATTACTATTGCGTAGAAGAGAGTTTGCTTAAAACAAAAAATGAAATCTATTCCAAATCAAACCATCAACTGGTATATAACCATGTCAAATGATTAGTCCTACCCTAAGAGTATTTTGCATGCCCTTTTTTTCCAATTTTATCTTTTATTGGATTTGATATGAATTTTACTTTTGAGAAATTAAAGTTTATTGCTTTTGACACAATGTACATGCATTATTTATTATATAAATATAAATAATGAATGAAAAAAATGGTCTAAAAAATGTTGTCAATATCGATTATCGACAATAATTTGTAGGACAGTTATCGTCCAGCAAAATTTGTTATCGTGACAGGTTAATTGGTTCCAGTCCCGACCACAATAAACGAATTTCTGTGATATAGGATTCAATGTTAATAAATGGAATATTTTCTTTTTTTCTAGAGGGCTCTAATAATGTTAAAAAAAACATATTTAGAAGGTTTTCCATTTGTCAATGGAATACCTTGTTCATGTATGACATACATGAACGAACCGCCTGAATTAGGTGGTCCGGTATCCCATATTTCCGGAGTACTCCCCACAGAATCCCTCGAGGAACACGGTGGAATGCCTTCTCCAAGTCCACAAAACACATGTAGACTGGTTGGGCAAACTCCCATGCACCCTCGAGGAGCCTGCCAAGAGTGAAGAGCTGGTCCACAGTTCCACGACCAGGACCAAAATCCGAGATTCAATTACCCGGCGGAGCCTCCTCTCCAGAACCCCTGAATAGACCTGACCAGGGAGGCTGAGAAGTGTGATCCCACTATAGTTGGAACACACCCTCCGGTCCCCCTTCTTAAAAAAGGGGGACCACCACCCCGGTCTGCCAATCCAGTGGCACTGCCCCGGATGTCTACGCTACGCTGCAGAGTCGTGTCAACCAAGACACGCCCACAACATCCACGGCCATCAGGAACTCTAGGCGGATATCATCCACACTGGGAGCCCTGCCACCGAGGAGGCTTTTACCAGCATAGAGTGTGTGCTATTTGGGTCAGTGAATAAAATGAAAAAATCCTTACATTTATTGAATGCAATACATCATTGGCCCATTTTGTCCAGTAATTGAGAATGGATGTAGCTTAGCTAACTTTTCTAATGGGATGCCAGCCTCAGCACGTTTTGCTACAAAGTCTTCAACAAACTGTAACGCCCGTGCTTGTGGTTCAGGAAGATGTAGTCACAGATGGCGTTATGAATGTGAGATATTTTAATGACTCCCTTATTTTGTTTACACAATTAGACAAATGTGGCAAAGAGTGCTCTTATTTTGAAGCCCGGAATGTGCTGTGTATGTTGACAATGGTAATTGATACGCGCCGGATGTGAGAATAAAAGTGCCTCTCGTCTTTTTTCACTCAGAATCTGCCCGTCGTCAGTGGGCATTTTAAAATGGTTATAATATGCTCATCCAGCCTGATTCTCTCACACACACACACGCACGCATGCACGCATGCACGCATGCACGTGCACACACACACACACACACACACACACACACACACACACACACACACACACACACAGCTGCACTAGCTAAACTAAGCGAACCCCTTTAGCTTCCATTTACGCTCTGTAACAGAGGAGTTTCCAAGGTTTTTCGCCGCCGTTTCAACATGTTTAGTAGTGTTTGGCAGTCCCTACTATAAGTAACCACGCTTAGAGCGGCACTTCCCTTTTTTTTTTTAACAAACTCGCTTCAGCATAATGGTAATTTATTGACGGTCCCTAGTGTAAACCATGAACGGTTGGAGCAGCACTTCCAGTGCGAGCTGTGGCAGAGTCAGAAATGTTTCATTGGGGTGGCCAAGGTGAGACCAACACTCACATAGGGGTGGCAATACGTTGATGCCTGAAATGTCCAGATGGCCACCATTGGCCAACACGTAGCTCCGCCACTGCCTGCGAGCTCCCTACACCGTGACACAGCAGTCCGGGCACAGTGAGAGGGAACTCCCACTGTAGCTACGGGCCGAATGTCCGACATCCAACGTCAAAGTAACTTGACCACGGTACACCACGGTCATGTCTGCATGGTGGTGTTGTGGTTTCTTCTTATGGGTGGCGGGAGTCGAGTGGCAACCAGCTTTGCCACTGCAACCATGTTGCAGTGTGGCTCGGAGTTACCAACATGGGGGGATGTGGTGGGGGGTTGTGTTATAGGAAGAAAGGTGGACGAACATTTTGCAGCGGTCCAACTGAAGTCCCCCAAACCCTCACACTTGCGGCAACAAAGAGTCTTGTCACTGTGCTTTATTTATTTATTTGCTTTCCTCAAACGAGGGGCGAGTGTAACGACCTTGCTCTTAGCTGCCGGCGCTGAGCAGCTTTATGAATATTTCACCGCCTGGCGCTGGTCCGTGTCTGTGCATTGTAATGGTGTATGTGTGATAAGATAAGTCACCGTGCACAGTTACACGTCTCACTGGCAACTCACGTTAAAGCGGGGCGACGGCTCTCTGACTCACTGTTCATCAACGATGGAGCCACACGACGTCCTTGGTGTTAAGGCGCAATTCAAATGACTGCGCATTTGCTCCTTGCCCGAGAGTGTCTTAATGAGGACCCAATGTGGTGTTTTTAGGATTGCCAATGGATGCCATCCCTTCATCGGAACAGGCGCCACATTTCCCCACTCCGTAGCTCGCGGGTGGATTCGGGGCGAGGTTTTTAATCTCACCAGACTCTGACCTTAACACTAAGACACTCCTGGAGTGGCTGGCTGCTCCCGAAGCGAGCTGGAAGTGCAGCATTTTTTTTGTTTGTTAGATGAACACATTTGCAGCAGGAGTTAGGAGAGCCTCCACAGGAAGGAGCTGATCATCACAGCAGAAAATGATTATCTACAGGGGCGACTTAACTGCTCTCAGGATCAGATCAGGCATGCGATGATGGATGAAGCTGTCCTGACTTTGGTGACGTAACAGAGTTACCACGTGAGTATGAACCGATTAGGAGAGCATACCGTGTGATGATGTACATAATACCTGTCTCGGCACGGGCTGGTTACTGCTTTCAAGGTACAGCGTTGGTTAACATCATTTCCAGTTCCAGAAGTCTGACTCTAACCAAAACAGACTCTAACTAAGGCAAGTTTTTCCTATAGAAAATAATGTAAATCCAATTAGTCTGTTCCAGACACCCACAAACTTTAACAGAAAACACATTTTATAGACAAAACTGAAAATTATGCAAAAATAGTTACAAATGACCAATGAATCATCACATTTACCTACTTTTGCAAAGAGGGAGGAGGAGGAGAGGAGATTATGCTTGGAGGGCAATCCCTTTATTTATTTATTTTTAACTCTTACTGCACTCATGGGTAGACCCGTCATGATAACAAATTTTGTTGGACGATAATTCTCTCACAAATTATTGCCGATAACCGAAATAATTGTCAACATTATTTTCAGACAATTTTTTTTAATGAATGTAATGATAATGCGAGTACACCGTATCAAAGGCAACTTTAATTTCTTTATAAAGATGATTTATCATTGTAATTAAATACAATTAATTAAACAAACAACATTACCACAAACCACAATGAAAATAAAATGAACTCCATCCATCCATCCATCCATCTTCTAACACTTATCAGAGGTAAGGTCGCGGGGGCAGCAGCCTAAGCACGGAAGGCCAGACTTCCCTCTCCCCGGCCACTTCGTCCAGCTCCTCCCGGCGGATCTCGAGGCGTTCACAGGCCAGTTGTGAGACATAGTCTCTCCAACTGTTGCCTTCTACCGGTCGGACGTGCTCTGAACACCTCCCCAGGGAGGCATCCTGACCAGATGCCCGAGCCACCTCATCTGGCTCCTCTGCGTAGAAACAGCGCTTCTACTCTGAGTTTCTCCTAGATGACAGTGCTTCTCACCTTACCTCTAAGGGAGAGCCCAGCCACCCTACGGAGAAAACTTGTTTCGGCCGCTTGTACCCGCCATCTAGTCCTTTTGGTCACTACCCAAAGCTCATGACCATACAATCAATCACAGTATTTCGGATTTTCAGTGTCACTTTCGCTGTTGCCAGAATATTGACAAAATATTTGATATATTTGGTAATAGGAGTGTAAAGGTGGCTATAGGGGTGTTATTTTATGTCTAGAGGGCTTTAATAATGTTAAAAGCCATATTTAGAAGCTCATAAACAGCTTTTCTATGCTGTAACTACCAAAATATTCTACGGATTTGTAAATAAGGAATCCTGCTTTTTGGAAGTTCAGTTGTCACGGTCGGGTCTGCATCCGATTAACCGCCATGAACGAGGGATTAGCCATTTTTATGCTTTATGCTTCATTTGTTGCTTGCAAAAGGATCTTAATTTTTGACTAATAATAGACCCTAGTCAAACCGTGAAGCAGCAATAGGATTTCTTAAATGATTATATTTGGAAAAAAAACATAATAAGCGATAGTCTGAGGGACGGCGTACATTATCTGCTAAGCTAAGAGGCAGGAATGTTTGTTTGCGCTCTACTGTGTTCTCTTCTTCCTCCATTTGGCTCGTGATGTTCTTTTTGCCGTACTTAGCCAAGCGCACCTGTTCCGTTCTTGTCTCTCAGGTGCTGTTTAATGTGGCAGCAACGTGGACATTTATCACCTGTTTGACGTGAAGCCGCATAACCGGGGCAGCACGAGTCACGAAATTGTCCAAATGGCAACTGGCTGCAGTTTAAGTTTGTTTTCTATGTAAGTGTACACAAACGTTGTGTGACTTTTTGCCCTTTGCCTTGATGAACATTGCATTTTTTCACATTCTCCTCAGTTTGCGGCGTATAATGAGCCTTGGTTAGCCTTTTATTACCATTCCTCACATTAAATGTAACTTGATGTGGCTTTAATGGCTTATTTAGTTGGACACCATCAAATCAAATTAATCGACTATAGCCCAATGAATGGTTTGGTACTTTACTCGAGTTAATTACACCCCATAACAAATATCCGTATACATTGGAATAATTGCACTGAAGGATTCTGAGTTTGGTTCATTTCACGTAATAGTTCATTTGAATTTATGCAGCTGGTCGGCCTTTCCATGGAGTCTGCGCACTCGCCAATTTAGGCAACTTCAGGTCAAACGGGTGACATTTGTCCGGGCTGATGTCACAGTTACATAAAATAACACTTGTGGACCGAGTGTCCGCTTGTCCTAGTCCGGGTCGCGGGGGCAGCATTCTCAGTAGGGAAGTCCAGTGACTGTGTGTTTGATATCATAAAACATTTGTATGGGTCACCGATACTGTATGGTAGACGTGTCATACAAGATTCTGTTGTAGTAATGCGATTACCGTATTTTCCGTACTGTAAGGCGCACTGTTTCCATAGTTTGGCTGGGCCTGCGACTTTTCTTCTTCCTCTTTTCCCATAAACTCCTTACAGTGTCGTAGGGGCGCCACTCTTGCAGCGTCTACCAATACCTTCCACTCTTGTCGTTTGTGTGCCATTTGCTGAGACTCGGCAAACGTCATCCTGGTCCATTCTTGGATGTTGTCTACCCATCTCTTCCTTTGGCCACCTCTCTTCCTCTTTCCTTCCACGCTTCCTTGCAGTGTGGTTTCAGAAGTCCATCTGATGTTGCCATACGACCGTACCATTTGAGTTTTGGTTTCTTTATGCTGGTTAAGACATCGGCACATTCTCCTACGTCAGTGGTTCCCAAACTGGTTGTAGTGGCGTACCCTTTCTGACATTTGACCTGAAGCCATGTACCCCCTACTGCTGCACACTTAAAAACATACACCTTTGATCTCAATGAACTTGAAATGTAATTAGTCATTCCAGGTCAAAAGTGTGCATTTTGCAGTGTTAGGGTTAAGGTTAGGGTTAGCGTTTGAGTTGGGGTTAGGGTTGTATGGGATGCCCATCAGATCTCGGTAATATTCTGTTTTTGTTCTTTGTTTAGGGTGGAAAACACCAGCGCTTTTAGGAATCTTGATGTTGTGTTTAATGGTAATCAATTACTTCCTTGTCTTCAATATTGAGGATGCCTGGGCTATTCTTGACTGAATTTCTGCATTTGAGCAATCCTCTGTAATCAGTGAAAGCAAATATTGACATTGCTTTACATTTTGTAACTGTTTACTATTAATCATGATCATTCTTCTGTTCCTGCTAGACAGTCGATGTCATCTGCTCGTCTCAGGTTGGTCATGGTTCTGCCTCCAATTGACCAGTTTGGCTGGTCCTGCGACGCCCCACAACGTAAATAATTAGTTCCGAGAACCTTTATGTTATAGGGATTTTATGTTATATGAAGCGTAAAATACATGTAACTAGCCTAATCCGTTCCAAGATCTTCCCAAACTCACCCATTTTGGTCCTTCAAAATATTCAAAGTCCACCAAATATGGTGGGAAAATATAAGAAAACAGCATAAACATAGTAGAGTAACATTCCAATATAAAATAAGGTGACAAATAAGATAACTGTAAATGAATAAAACCTAAAAACAAAAACAATCCTACCGTTCACCAGATGTCTTGATCAGGAGCATGCAAGTGGGGGCAGGGGAGGACTAGCGTGAGTCTAAACATGGCTCAAAGAGTCTAAGAGTCACCTGGTCTCACAGACAAACGCACACGCACTACACGATGCTATGTGCAAAATTTTTATTTGTAACTTAACTTAATTGTTTAAGTAAGTTTAAGGGCGGCCACGAAGACAAAGGGAGCTTGAAGGGAGCAGCCTGTCTATCACACACAAACACGAAAGCGCTGGTTACGTCAGCCAATGAGATGAGAGTGGAGGCGGTGCCCCGATCATCAGCCAATGAGATGAGAGCGTAGGCAGTGACCTGATAATCAGCCAATGAGAGCATGAAGCGTCAGAAGGCGTCACTATGTTAGTCTCGCTGTCGCTTGCACCGACTTGACGCTTTATGTTATATGGAATTCCTTACGTAATACGAAGCAAAAACTTCACATAAATTCTTTACATTCAGTGGAATTTACGTAAAAGGAGGTTTATGTTATTCGAGGTACAACTGTATATCAAAATATACACAGCATATAATTTAACAAATAATGTGCTGCCTTTAAGTTCAAATGCTGTGGTGGTGTGGATGCAAATATATCATTGAGTTGATTGTGTGACACAGTTAGGCACACAAAGTGGATGATAGGAAATATGTCTTATTACACATCTGCCCTGGAGAGACTGTGTCTGTAAGTCATGTGCAACTTCAATGAAATGATACCTGTGTGGTTCGAGAAGTGTGCCATTTTAGACAGCAGTGTTGTTTCATTAGAACACTAATTATTCAAGATTCAAGAGTTTTATTGTCATATGCACAGTAAGACAGGTACTTCTACTATGCAATGAAATTCTTATTCTGTTCATTCTCCCAAAAAAGAAAAAAAAACACAAGAAAATGAATAAGAACAGAAGAAATATTAATACCAATAAAAGAAGAAACATAAATACCAATAAATTAAGTAACAACAGAAGAGACATTAATACAAATAAATAAATAAATAAGTGCTATGAGTGTGTGCGTGTGTTGCGTGCGGCGTGTGTGAGTGCTTCGTTGAGAAGCCTGATGGCCTGTGGGTAAAAGCTGTTTGCCAGCCTTGTGGTCCTGGAATTCAAACTCCTGTAGCGTCTGCCTGACGGTAGGAGTGTGAATAATGTGTTGTGGATGTGTGCTGTCCTTGATGAGGTTGTGTGTTCTGCGTAGGACTCTAGTTTTATAAATGTCTTGCTGTGAGGGGAGGGCTGCCCCAACAATGTTCTGTGAGGTCTTGACCACCCGCTGGAGTGCCTTCCTATCTCGTGTTGTACAGTTACCGTACCAAACAGTGATGGAGGCTGTAAGGACCCTTTCCATAGTGCATCTGTAGAAGCAACTCAGGATTGTGGTGGACATGCCAAATTTCCTCAGTCTTCTCAGGAAGTACAGTCTCCTTTGGGACTTCTTCATAATTTGTTGGGTGTTGTGAGACCAGGTGAGGTCCTCGCTGATGTGTGTGCCAAGGAACTTGAAGGTTTTCACCCTCTCCACCTCAGTCTCATCAATAAACAGGGGTCTATGTGTTCTTGGGTCGATGATCATCTCTTTAGTCTTATCTGTATTGAGAAGGAGATTGTTATCACGACACCAAGCTATGAGGTCCGCCACCTCTCTTCTGTATGATGTTTCAACACCACCAGTGATCAGGCCGATGACTATAGTGTCATCCGCAAATTGAATGATGCTGTTGTTGTTCTGGGAGGCCACGCAATTGTAGGTGAAGAGCGTGTAGAGGAGCGGACTCAGCACACACCCCTGTGGGGTCCCAGTGCTCACAATTCTTGAGCTGGATGTACGATTGTGGACTCTGACTGACTGGGACCTGCCTGTTAGAAAGTTAAACACCCAGTTACAGAGGGAGGGTGACAGGCCAAGTGTGAGGAGCTTATTTGTGAGTTTGTGGGGGCTGACTGTATTAAAAGCAGAGCTATAGTCTATAAATAGCATTCTGACATATGTGTCCTGGCCCTGTAGGTGAGAAAGGGCTGTGTGGATGGCAGTGTTGACTGCATCATCCTGGACCGGTTCTGGCGATATGCAAACTGTAGAGGGTCCACAGTTGCCGGGATGCTCTTTTTGATGTGGGTCATGACTATTCTTTCAAAGCACTTCATAACAATAGGAGTGAGTGCTATAGGGCGGTAGTCATTCAAGCAGGTGACGTTGCTCTTCTTGGGTACGGGCACTATGGTGGTGGACTTAAAGCAGGTCGGTACAGATGCTTGTGCAAGCGACAGGTTAAATATGTCAGCAAGCACATCAGCTAGCTCTGATGAGCAAACACGAAGTGCACGTCCTGAGATGTTGTCTGGGCCTGCTGCTTTCCGTGGGTTTGTTTTGTTCAGAACCCTGCGCACATCAGCTGATGTCACCATGAGAGGTGAGTCCTGTGTGCTCCCCAAGTCCAGCCACCCTCTCTGCTCATCAGGAGTTTGGGTGTCAAAGCAGGCGTAGAACTCGTTCAGCTCATCTGGAAGTGTGGTTTGGCTGGACGTGGCTACGCTACTCCGCTGTCGATAGTCTGTGATGTGCTGGAGCCCCGCCCACATGCGCCGAGGGTCTCCAGTTTCTGTCTGCACTGTCTTTTGGCCTCTCGTATGGACCTCCTCAGGTCATATCTGGCCTTTTTGTCGTCCCTTAGCGGTGCCCATGACAAATGCAGTCGAACGAGCACGTAGCTTAGCCCGTACATCACAGTTCATCCACTGTTTTTGGTTAGGGTATTTTCTGTAATACTTGGTGGTGGTAACAGTCTCTATACATGTGCTAATGTAGCCAGTAACAGCAGAAGCATATTCATCCAAATCAACAGTACAATCTTCCCTCCCCCCTGCAGTTTTAAACACATCCCAGTTTGTGCAGCCAAAGCAGTCCTGAAGTACTTGATCAGTTTCTTCATTCCACACTTTAACTGCTGTACGTACAGGGGGAGCTTGTTTAAGAAGTTGTCTGTATGTTGGATAGAGGAATATGGAGATGTGGTCGGCCTTTCCAAAGTGGGGTCTTGGAACAGCCTTCAAAGCACCTTTCATGTTGCTGTAGACTTGGTCCAGGATGTTATTTTTCCTCGTGGAAAAGCTCAGATGCTGGTAATATTTGGGGAGAACATGAGGCACCATACTTGCAGCTATGGCTTGTTCAATTCAGCAATGTTGCTTGTCACAATTGTTGCAACATTGGCGCTGAAAGGGTTAATCATTTAACATCAGTTTTACCTAGTTTCACAAATGGGCATTATTTACAGTTTGTCGCACTCACCAAAGAAACACTTTGACAGTCATCAAGGTGAGGGTCCATATTTTTGACTTGATTGCATTCCATGTGCTGAATGTGCCTCCAGGCTGCCGTAGCCGAGGTGAACTAAGAGTCGCGAGATTTCATCTTGAGGTGTGATCCAAGATGGATGCGGAAACTAAGCAAAGCAAAGATACAACGGTTTGTTACGCCCCCCAGTTGGACGCTAACCAAGCAGGTAAATGCAAGCCAAGGCACAATTTTAGCAAACATTTTTGATGTTAACCAAAAAGCGCTCTGACTGGGGCGGACGTTAACCGAGGTACCGCTGTATTTATTTGTCTTATTTGTAACAAAATGAGGATGTGCGAATGGGCTGAAATTGACATCAGATGATGTTTTACACACAACAGGCACAAAAAATATTAGCACACGACACACGCAGCTAGCGAGTGCACTCAGAGTGCTGCTGCTCACTCGCATCCCCGCCTCTCCCCACTGGGACAAAGAGACTGAATGACTGACGGGAGGGTTCACTCACTCCATTCATTCTGCTGTAGAACCAACATGCTCGGATGTTGAGACAGATGCACGGAGAGGAAGAGCGCAAACATGCATGCACGTCAATATGTCGATATCATGCGGTGAATTGATTTAATGATTATCGTGACGCAGCCGTTATTTTTTTTTGGTTGTTGCTCATTCCCACTTTTTACTATGTTGTAAGAGGTCACTGTCAGTCACCTTTTTTTTCCCTCTGGCATGTGCCTAATTAGTATTCCAAGGTCCTAAATAAGTTGTTCAGCACTGTCGTCCTTGTCCTTGGAATGCTGGCTAATTAAAATTTGATCAAAGATCCAAGCGACACAGATCGCAGGTAATAATGTGTCCACGCCACGGTTTCTATTACTTTGATTTATAACGTTAACTGTGTGTGTGTGAAGGCTGGTCATCACGGAGGCCAAGAACACGATGAATCTGCTGGCCTTTGTCTTCATTAGCTTGGCTGTCTGCCGTCTCTGAGGAGGGAGGGAGTTGCCAAGGAGATGTGGATACTCATCCTCACTGTGCAGTCCAACGCCAGGTCTCATGATGCCACCATAATGTGCTTTGTCGCTTTCCAGATGACGAAGCACGCGTGGGACAGCTACCGGCAGTACGGCTGGGGTCACAACGAGCTGAAGCCCCTCGCCAAGAAAGGACATTCTACAAATATCTTTGGTAAGCTCGACAAGAAAAGAAAAACACTTCAATCTGCAAATAAAACACACAGGGTGCTGCTGACCCTCAATTGCACACAAGGACAAGGTTATGTGTGGATAATACGGCTGCCAGATTCTTCAAACTGTGAGCAACATATCAGTTCAAGGTAATAAAGGTGGTGATACTTCAGTAAGTACGTACTGTAAAAGCATTAGCGCTCACACTCTTGACTCCATTCAATACCGAAGATGTGTTTATACGTTTTTATGAACCCAAACGCCTGATCCCAAAGACGTATTTATACGTCTTTTACATTTTTTTGTTCGAGAGGCAACAAGAGGTGATGACTCAAGTGTGCGCTAAAAAATCTCACTGTCAGAGCAGTTTTAAGCCATAAAAACGGCCACAAGGTGGCACAAGTGCATTCGATAAGAGCTCGGCATCTTTTGCATGTAAAAACGTGCAGCAATGAGGAAGTGACAGAGCGAGGAGGAGCGTAGCGTGCAGAAGGTTAACACATGCGCGTTCAGTTCAGTTCCAAACGTGAAAATAGTAAATGATGGTGTTGATGGTGTTTTATTTGTAAATAAGTTGTTATTTTGATGTAAAACAACCTTTTTTTCTGTTGTTTATGTTGGTGTAGTTGTTTAGATATTTAAGCTGCCACAAAAACAAAACATTTATGTGAAAGTGAAAGTTAGGCTTGAAATGTATCCTTTCACAAAAAGCTGACATTTTCCTGAAACGTACATATTATGTTCTACTGCTGATCACCAGAGAACGGAAAAAGGTAGAAAGAAACATTTTTCTTCTGATGAAAGATGAGCATCTAATGTTTCTTTTGGTAGGTTCCATGTTCATGTAGCCATACAACACAATATTCTGTGTGCCTTGAAAAATCAGTCCAAATGGTGTAAAATGGCCGCTACTGAAGGGGTTGAATTAATGAACATTGTGGTACTTCTGAACAGGCTGTAAATGAGCCGGATTCTAGCGTATTTGCTCATTTTCATCTGGCCTCTCGAGACAGGAAAATAAAAACAGAAGAACAATATAAAAATATCAAATATCAAATAAAAAAGCAATTTTGAAATCATTCAAATGACACTTTTTCATACGTTTTTCATCTATTTCTTTTTCTTTCTTTTTTTGTGACTGTAATTGTACGTGGTGTCCCGATCGGATTTGTATCAGCAACAAAAAAACAAATACAATACAAGCAGTCAATTCCAGACTCCGCCCCAGCATGTCTATCCAGCAGCTCCCGGGTAGAGCCCACGTGATCGCCACATCTGACAAAGTAGCAAGGGGTAGCAGACATGTCGGCTGTGCGGTGGATTTTTTTTTTAATTTTTTTTGTTAAAATCCTGCCCGCACGGTGGTCTAGTGGTTAGCATGTTGGCCACACAGTCACAGTCTGGAGATGGGGAGACCTGGCATGTTTTCCCCGTGTGTGTGTGGCTTTTTTGGGTATTCCGGTTTCCTCCCAAATTCCAAAAACATGCATGTTAGCTTCATTGGAGACTCTAAATTGTCCATACTGTAGGTATGAATGTGTTTGTTTGTCTATATGTGCCCTGCCATTGGCTGCCCACCAGTCCAGGGTGTATCCCGCCTGTCACCCGAAGTCAGCTGGGATAGGATCCACCATGCCCCCGCGACCCTAATGAGGAGAAGCGGCATAGAAAATGGATGGATTTTAAAATCCTAAAAGTATGATACACCTGAGTGCAAAACCTGTCATGCACAAGTTTCCCGTGGTGGCACAGAACCGAGGACGTTTAAATACGACTTTGAACCAGCATCACAGGGGAAACTCCCACGGGACGGAAAAAGTCAATTAGCTCTAGCAGAAAAAGCAACCCCTGTCGTTGGTGAGTCATGTCAGATTGAAATGCTTCATTGAGCACCTGGAACCTTGCTGTAGTATGCTTAGCGTCTGCTACGTTGTTGATGAAACAATACGCCACATGCAGGAAGAAGTAAATGTCTCAGTTTTTCTCATACGTGCTGTTGCTGGTCATTCTCTGTTTGAGTATTATCACTCAGTGGGCCGATGAGGACTACAAAAAGGCCAGATATGACCTGAGGAGGTCCATACGAGAGGCCAAAAGACAGTACAGACAGAAGCTGGAGGGCTACTATTCCACCTCAGACCCTCGGCGCATGTGGGCGGGGCTCCAGCACATCACAGACTATCGACAGCGGAGTAGCGTAGCCACGTCCAGCCAAACCACACTTCCAGATGAGCTGAATGAGTTCTATGCCCGCTTTGACACCCAAACTCCTGATGAGCAGAGAGGGTGGCTGGACTTGGGGAGCACACAGGACTCACCTCTCATGGTGACATCAGCTGATGTGCGCAGGGTTCTGAACAAAACAAACCCACGGAAAGCAGCAGGCCCAGACAACATCTCAGGACGTGCACTTTGGGTTTGCTCATCAGAGCTAGCTGATGTGCTTGCTGACATATTTAACCTGTCACTTGCACAAGCATCTGTACCGACCTGCTTTAAGTCCACCACCATAGTGCCCGTACCCAAGAAGAGCAACGTGACCTGCTTGAATGACTATCGCCCTATAGCACTCACTCCTATTGTTATGAAGTGCTTTGAAAGAATAGTCATGACCCACATCAAAAAGAGCATCCCGGCAACTGTGGACCCTCTACAGTTTGCATATCGCCAGAACCGGTCCACGGATGATGCAGTCAACACTGCCATCCACACAGCCCTTTCTCACCTACAGGGCCAGGACACATATGTCAGAATGCTATTTATAGACTATAGCTCTGCTTTTAATACAGTCAGCCCCCACAAACTCACAAATAAGCTCCTCACACTTGGCCTGTCACCCCCCCTCTGTAACTGGGTGTTTAACTTTCTAACAGGCAGGCCCCAGTCAGTCAGAGTCCACAATCGCACATCCAGCTTAAGAATTGTGAGCACTGGGACCCCACAGGGGTGTGTGCTGAGTCCGCTCCTCTACACGCTCTTCACCCACGATTGCGTGGCCTCCCAGAACAACACCAGCATCATTAAATTTGCGGATGACACTACAGTCATCGGCCTGATCACTGGTGGTGTTGAAACATCATACAGAAGAGAGGTGGCGGACCTCATAGCTCGGTGTCGTGATAACAATATCCATCTCAATACAGATAAGACCAAAGAGATGATCATTGACCCAAGAACAAGGGAAAAGGAGCCGCATAGACCCCTGTTTATTGATGAGACTGAGGTGGAGAGGGTGAAAACCTTCAAGTTCCTTGGCACACACATCAGCGAGGACCTCACCTGGTCTCACAACACCCAACAAATTCTGAAGAAGTCCCAAAGGAGACTGTACTTCCTGAGAAGACTGAGGAAATTTGGTATGTCTACCACAATCCTGAGTTGCTTCTACAGATGCACTATGGAAAGTGTCCTTACAGCCTCCATCACTGTTTGGTACGGTAACTGTACAACACGAGATAGGAAGGCACTCCAGCGGGTGATCAAGACCTCACAGAACATTGTTGGGGCAGCCCTCCCCTCACTGCAAGACATTTATAAAACTAGAGTCCTTCGCAGAACACACAACCTCATCAAGGACAGCACACATCCACAACACTCATTATTCACACTCCTACCGTCAGACAGACGCTACAGGAGTTTGAAGTCCAGGACCACAAGGCTGGCAAACAGCTTTTACCCACAGGCCATCAGGCTTCTCAACAAAGCACTCACACACGCCGCACGCACACACTCATGGCACTTTATTTATTTATTTATCTGTATTAATGTCTCTTCTGTTGTTGTTGCTTAATTTATTGGTATTTATGTTTCTGATGTTCTTATTCATTTTCTTGTGTTTTTCTTTCTTTTTGGGAAAATGAACAGAACAAGAATTTCATTGCATAGCAGAACCACCAGTTTTACTATGCATATGACAATAAAACTCTTGAATCTTGATATTCAAGGCAGCAATATTGGTATTGTATTGTATCGGAAGTGAAAAAGTTGCATCTGGACACCCTTAGTAATGTTATTCATATTTAGCAGCGGTGTCCTGACTGGTCCGATATCAGCAGTAATCCATCATTTGTCACGTTTAATTGATTCCAGACCAGAGGTTCCAGTCGGATTCAATATTAATAAATGGAATATTTCTAGTTAGAGGCATAGAAAACCTGTTTACAAACTTCTAAATACATTTTGTTTTGCATTATTAGACATGAAAAACAGCCCTATAGTTACATGGACCGTCCTATTACCCAATATAGTAGACATAATGACAGAAAATACGACGCCTTGCAGCTCCAGACCATTTGTCTTTACTGGAAGAGGAGGCAAAATGGCAGTTTTGATGCTAAAGGTTGCTGACCCCTGCACTAAAGGAAGACGCCGATATTGGAATAAACAATACTGATACAAACGGATATCTCATTTTGATGCCAATATCGGCTGATAATATCGTCCACCGATGTATTCAGTAATGGCCGACATGAGACACGCTCCCCCTTGCGACATCTGATATGTTAGTTACGTGCAGTATGTGCTTTACAGCAGTAAGAGGTGACATAGGGTGCGCCAAAGGGACACATTAGATGAAAAGGGGGTTTGTGGCTGTGATATTGTTTTAAGTGGAATTTACTGAAAGACAAAAAAAAGCAGTCGAGGATAAACATCCTCATTTCCATTTGGGTTATGAAAGCCGCTTTGGGAATCTTCATATCTTCAAATAGCAAGCATTTCCCCCCCATGCTAAAGCAAGGGAACACTTATCAGTGTTTACTGTGTTTACCAGGTGCTTCCTTCCAGGCTCTGGTCGCTTCAAAGTTCACCGCTTTGGACCCTTTCTGTCTTCATTTCATTTCCCTCAGTTCTATTGGAGAACAAGCAAAGCTGATTTAACACAGAAACTCAGCACTTCACGTAAGAATATCACGCAGGAAAGAAACATGTTATTAATATTTCAAGCACGCAGCTTTACATCAATGCAGCTTGGGGGGTGTTCTGCTGGCCTGCTGTCAACAGTTCTTCGGGTAGTAGTCGTCTACTTGTGTTTGTGTATGTTTGAGCAACGTACTTACTGCATGATGGGAGGTTTTCAGATAATCAACAGCTCAAGAAATAATGCCCAATGTTTGTAAACGCAATGAGGATCTTTCATGGAAAAGCACTTGAACACACTTCCATCGCTGTCAAATGTAATCCTACATTTTTGTGTGCATGTCGTTTATTATCGTCACATCATGTTCCCTTGGATTCAGTCTGGATCTGGATGAAACTTTACCACCTCTTGAAATCCCAGATCACTCATTAGTTTCACAACTGTTTAAGCCTTGGCGGAGGTATTTTGTTTGCACCATCTGCTTTCACAGACGTGCGTCTTTTCTCGCTTCTACAGCACCGCCAATCACTCACTTAGTCTTGGTGTACAGTATGAGCGGCAATGAAGTCGTCCACCAGCAGATGTGGTCCTTCACCGGTGGGCGAGTCCACCGAGGCAGCCTGTCTGCTTCATTCTGTCCCACAAACTTGAGGTGACCGATTTTTATTCCAACTTTGCGAGGGAGAGCTCAACTCAACTTGGCTGGGCTCCCGCAAGCTACTCGATGAGAACAGGCGGAAGCATGCATGGCATGAGCCTCGGTGATGTTTCTCACTGGAAGCACCAAGCTAGACAACACTTTTTGGAAGGCATCCTAACACAGATTTTACGCTAATTTGGTTTCATGTCAGCACGTATGCAGAGTGTTCCACTTCTGAATCACTGCAGTACTTGTGACTTGTAAGCTTTAATCCCGTGGTCCCCAACCCAACCTTTGATGTGTGAGTAAGGGTGGAAATATCAAGCTGATTCAATGCATAGAAAGAACACCTGCAGATGAGATGCCTTTTCTACCGATGAACGGCCTAATTATGGAGGGTTTAAGTACAAAATAGCAGCTTTTCCTGCTAATAAAAATTATGTTTTGATCAAGAATTGTAGCCCTTTTTGGAGACACATATTGTGTAGGAGACAAGCACATCTGATGAACATTAAAGGGATAGTTGGGATTTTTTACATGAACTTGTATAAAAAATCTGACCTCACAGTTGCTCGTCGTTGCTTTCTCTCCCTTCGTATCACTGCACGCTGTCACCTGACCTCGTGTGTGTGTTCCGCAGCAGATGAAGACCGGTGCCATGCAATTCATCCGCGCATGTAAACACTGTGGAACACACAGCGCGCAGTGATGCCACGGGAGAGGAGGCAACGACGAGCGACTGCGCGGTAATGAAGTGCTTGGCAATGTCAGTATGAAGTCTCCACAGTTCCTCTCCACTTGGCGTTTCAAATTTCACATTTAAGCAAATGTTATGTATGTCTTTTTTTTTTGCCTAAATGAAACATTTTTAAGCACAAAAACGGCTAGATGAACTAAAATGCAAATATAAGATTCAAGAGATTCAAGAGAGTTTTATTGTCATGTGCATAGTAAAACAGCAGTTATACTATGCAATGAAAATCTTATTCTGTTCATTCTCCCAAGAAAAGAAAGAAAACACAAGAAAGAATAAGAACATAAGAAACATAAACACATAAACATAAATACCAATAAATTAAGCAACAACAACAGAAGAGACATTAATACAAATAAATAATACAAATAAATAAATAAAGTGCTATGAGTGTGTGCTTGTGTTGCGTGCGGCGTGTGTGATTGCTTCGTTGAGAAGTCTGATGGCCTGTGGGTAAAAGCTGTTTGCCAGTCTTGTGGTCCTGGACTTCAAACTCCTGTAGCGTCTGCCTGACGGTAGGAGTGTGAATAATGAGTGTTGTGGATGTGTGCTGTCCTTGATGAGGTTGTGTGTTCTTCGTAGGACTCTAGATTTATAAATGTCTTGCAGTGAGGGGAGGGCTGCCCCAACAATGTTCTGTGAGGTCTTGATCACCCGCTGGAGTGCCTTCCTATCACGTGTTGTACAGTTACCGTACCAAACAGTGATGGAGGCGGTAAGGACACTTTCCATAGTGCATCTGTAGAAGCAATTCAGGATTGTGGTGGACATGCCAAATTTCCTCAGTCTTCTCAGGAAGTACAGTCTCCTTTGGGACTTCTTCAGAATTTGTTGGGTGTTGTGAGACCAGGTGAGGTCCTCGCTGATGTGTGTGCCAAGGAACTTGAAGGTTTTCACCCTCTCCACCTCAGTCTCATCAATAAACAGGGGTCTATGCGGCTCCTTTTCCCTTGTTCTTGGGTCGATGATCATCTCTTTAGTCTTATCTGTATTGAGAAGGAGATTGTTATCACGACACCAAGCTATGAGGTCCGCCACCTCTCTTCTGTATGATGTTTCAACACCACCAGTGATCAGTCCAATGACTGTAGTGTCATCCGCAAATTTAATGATGCTGGTGTTGTTCTGGGAGGCCACGCAATTGTAGGTGAAGAGCGTGTAGAGGAGCGGACTCAGCACACACCCCTGTGGGGTCCCAGTGCTCACAATTCTTGAGCTGGATGTGCGATTGTGGACTCTGACTGACTGGGGTCTGCCTGTGAGAAAGTTAAACACCCAGTTACAGAGGGAGGGAGACAGGCCAAGTGTGAGGAGCTTATTTGTGAGTTTGTGGGGGCAGACTGTATTAAAAGCAGAGCTATAGTCTATAAATAGCATTCTGACGTATGTGTCCTGGCCCTGTAGGTGAGAAAGGGCTGTGTGGATGGCAGTGTTGACTGCATCATCCGTGGACCGGTTCTGGCGATATGCAAACTGTAGAGGGTCCACAGTTGCCGGGGTGCTCTTTTTGATGTGGGTCATGACTATTCTTTCAAAGCACTTCATTACAATAAGAGTGAGTGCTATAGGGCGATAGTCATTCAAGCAGGTCACGTTGCTCTTCTTGGGTACGGGCACTATGGTGGTGGACTTAAAGCAGGTCGGTACAGATGCTTGTGCAAGTGACAGGTTAAATATATCAGCAAGCACATCAGCTAGCTCTGATGAGCAAACCCGAAGTGCACGGGCCTCAGATGTTGTCTGGGCCTGCTGCTTTTCGTGGGTTTGTTTTGTTCAGAACCCTGCGCACATCAGCTGATGTCACCATGAGAGGTGAGTCCTGTGTGCTCCCCAAGTCCAGCCACCCTCTCTGCTCATTCAAAGAGGCTGATATGTCGTATTCTACACTGGTCACTCGGCCTCAGTAATGTTACTTTAATGTTGCACCAGACTTGTCACTGGAACAACAGGCTTTTATTGCATCTTTGAATGACCTCGCAATCTGCAAAAAATCCCTAATAAAAACATGGGACAACCCACACCAAGCTGGTCAGCCTATCCCAGCTGACTTGAGGTGACAGGCGGGGTACTCCCTGGACTGGTGTCCAGCCAGTGGCAGGGCACATCTAGACAAACACTCACATTCATACCTATGGACAATGTAGAGTCTTCAATGAAGCTAACATGCATGTTCATGTGGGAGGAAACCGGAGTACCCGGAGAAAAGTCATACACGCACACACGGGGAGAACATGCCAACTCCACACAGAAATGCCCATTGGAGATTCCAACCCAGGTCTTCCTGATCTCCTGACTGTGTGGCCAACATGCTAACCTTGGAAAGTCGTAAACAATAAATAAGCAATCCTACTTCATGGAAATTCACTCATCACGGCCAGGAACCAATTAACCGCGGTAAACGAGGGATTACTGCGCCGGTAAAAGGCCGGTCTCTAGCATCAAGGCAAAATTTTGGACAACACACAACACATACTGTAGTGTAATATGGGACCTTTAAGTTGGCGTCTGTTGCTCTGAAAACCTGTGATCCAGCGGCTCTACTCTTTTCGAATGGGGCAGTAGCCTCAACCACAACAAGCTGAAAAAACACAGGTTTGGTTTTAATCAATAGACAGAAGTTGAATCCTCCCTAGAGCGGACGGCGTATCATCTTCACAACGAAGGTTCTGCAGTATTCATGTGGATCTTGTGATCGCCGTGGAGTATTTCTCTCTCTCTCTCTCTCTCGCTCTCTCTCTCTCTCTCTCTCTCTCTCTCTCTCTCGCTTGCTCGCAGCCACGCTGTTTGCTTTATTCTCAGCATCTAGGTCATGTCTTTGCATGGTTGGCTCCTCAGGCAAAACAATGCACACTGTCCCGCAGTGGTGATGCATAGACGGAGAGGAAAGAAATGTTATTTATATGAGCGGGGAGGTACAAGATGCCACAGATTTATGTGTGACATGGCCGCTGCGATGGAATTGGAATACATAACGTGTGAAAGATGGCAAAAAGTAGCTTTTTATGTGCGTCATTGCCAATCTGTCTATCTGAGCAGTTACAATACACAGTGATCGTTTATGCGTCAACCACGTTTTACGCAGTGCTGCCCTCCAATGCTGTTAGCAGGGGTGTCGCGATGAAACGATATTTCTTGTTTAGAGCAAAGCTGTCTCGCCAGAAGCCGATCAGACTGTGAACTCTGGAAACGCTACTGTGAATGAAAGTACACGTAACATTGGAAGCGTACATTAAGTGCTCTATGCACGCTATACACTTCGCAGGTCGACCTACCTCGGTGTTCCCAGCGTCACTTGGCAGGTGCTTTTCCTCATTAGTGTACAACGGCTGTGGCAGTGTCTGGAGTAATTCTACATTGGATCAAACTTCCTTCAATGTGATCAAATGTTGGCAGCTCAAAACACGATGAGGACGTAGAGCAGGTTGTCCAGGGTCAATCGTCGCTCCCACCACCTAGTCGCTGTTGTTGTGTCCCTGGGCAAGACACTTCACCCACCTTGCTTCCGGTGCTGCCCACACTGGCGTATGAATGTGAGTTCATGTTTGGTGGCGGTCGGAGAGACCGTAGGCGCGAATTGGCAGCCACGTTTTCATCACACTACCTCGGGGCAGCTGAGACTACAGATGTAGATTAACACCACCAGTGTGTGACTGAGGTCTTCTTGTTCTTGTTCTTGTTCTTGTTCTTGTTCTTGTTCTTGTTCCTCTTGTTTTTGTTCTTGTTCTTCTTCTTGTTCTTGTTGTTGTTGTTCTTCTTCTTGTTCTTGTTCTTCTTCTTGTTCTTGTTATTGTTGTTCTTGTTCTTCGTCGTGGTAGTAGTAGTAGTAGTAGTAGTAGTAGTAGTAGTAGTAGTAGTAGTAATAGTAGATGACGTCTAACAAAAGGTGATACTAGTGTCCATTTGAGACTTATTCAGTACTTCCTGGTTCGCCACTGTAAGCATCATTGGAACTGTACTTCTTATGTAGTGTCAACCTACAACTAATCGACTGTACTGCAACCTGCAATCTATTTTACACGTCATGACATAATTACACATCAGCATACATAATTAGCACTAGTAGCAACTGCCATCATCATTTTAACTTTTAGTGTTTGGACGCTAAATGAATAGGGCTGTCGCCCATAGTACATAGTGAAGTACTCTGTGGAGCAGAGATTAGAAGTGGGCGGGGCTTGCCGTACAACAGTGCACAATGTATTCACTAGCTCAGAGCTGAGTGTAAAACAAAGTTAGACGCTTTGCATACACTTTGATGAAATAAACACATTCTGCTGCAACCACAATTTGCAAAAATGTAAAAAATACATCAAACTAAATATCAACGTTCTACAATCAACAAACATGTACCTTGCCGTTTAGTGTAGAAAATGAAAAAAAAACGTTGCAGAAGTGCGGCAGCGAGGAAGCCTCACAAGGTGTTTGACTGTAGATGCCGCAGACATGCTACACTACGTCTGAATGCTTACGTTTTGTTGTTGGAAGCAGAAATGACTGTTATGGACAGACAATGAGACAGGCAGAAACACCGGGTGTCACCCTGTATGCCTTGATAGACTGTAACGCGGGAACCGGAGTAGGCCCCAGCCAAAGACTGAGCCACTCCCCCCACATTTACATACCTCTGAAATGCCGACGGTCTTTTCTTGCAGTCGTAACATTCGCTCTCATTAGCTTTAACAGCCCTACTTAAAAGTAATCTTAAAAACATCGTCTCGTCTCGTGAACCCAGTATCGTGCATCGCTTCGTCTTGTGAGCTGAGCGTATCGTTACACCCCCGGTTGTTAGCACCCATTCCTTCCATTGACAATCCATTGACAGCAGCAGAACTGTAAATTTGTCTGGAAGTCCTCGAGTGCAGCCAGAGGACATGCGTTCTGCTCATTTTTAAAAGGGATGGCCCCGTCCATCTTTTAACGTCTCAGGGCAAACCAGAAACAGATGTTTCCGTCTGCTGCCAAAGACGTCGGCTGGTAACCAGATTGGTTGGAATTAGCCCGGGAGGGTGCACTTGGCCGTGTTTATCGTGACTGCCGGGCCCTGTTGCAAATGTCACGCTGCATATAAAGTCAGAAGAAGAATGAGCTGATGTGCAAGCATGCTAGACGCATCATAATTCAGTGCTGTGACCTTGACCATATGACGGCCTTTTGCATACAGTATGCCTAAGAGTGTCAAAACGATGTAGCTGCTTTCGAGCCGAGGCGCAACGTGTAATAATGTTGCCACAAATATCAGTGACAGCAGGCTCCCGGTGTTTTGTAAACACAGCCACACAGCACAGCCTTCACTCTGCTAAAACGGTGTAGCTCATGTTTTCACTTCTTTGCTTCACTTATCGTTGTTTTCAGACACATCAATTCATATTCTGATCGTGTGTGACGGACTAAATGTGCAACACTGTGGTATTTTATCTGCAAAGGGAAAGAGTTTTTTTTTTAACCTTTTGAAACATGCCGGACTTTACAAGTCATGTCAAATCAGAGCAAAGATGCCGCGTGCATTTGTCGTTCTCGCATCTGGAAACCGTTCACATATGTTATTTGAGAAAACGCAGTAATTAAGATAGGCCATCATAACGGGAAAAAAAACAACCAAAAAATCGCAAAGAAGCCACATTTCTCTGCATTTGCTAACCGTGTTGCTCTTGTGCTATTGGCCAGGGGTGCCCTGCAAGGAGGAAGAAATAGGTAATTATTAAAAAATAAAAAGCGGGGCCCCACCGTGATTTGTTTTTCCCTGTGGCCCAGAATGCCTGGCTGCACCCATGCTAGTGGCTAGATGAACCATAAAACCACCTTCATTTAGACACTTACTTTTTCAAGAGAGCACATACAGGAGGGTGAAAAAGTGTTGGCCCCTTCCCTTCCTGATTTCTTCTTTTTTTTCATGTTTGTCCCACTTCAATGTTTCAGATCATCAAACAAATATAAATATTAGTCAATGACAACACAACTCAACACTTGATGTACTTTTTAAATCAAAGTTTTTATTATTCAGGTTTTATTTTATTATTCAAGTTTTTATTATCCCCCCCCTTAGCAGCAACAACTGCAATCAACTTGCAATGAGTCTCTTCCAGCGCTGGGGAGGGATTTTGCAGAATTGTTGTCATTCAGCCACATTGGAGGCTTTTCCTTTTGAAGGTCATGCCACAGCATCTCAATAGGATTCAGGTCAGGACTTGGACTAGACCACTCCAAAGTCTTCATCCATTCAGAGGTGGACTTGCTGGTGTGTTTTGGATCATTGTCCTGCTGCAGAACCCAAGTTGCTTTCAGCTTGAGGTCACCGACATTCTCCTTCAGCAGAATTCATGCTTCCATTGATCACAGCAAGTCTTCCAGGTCCTGAAGACCATCACACTACCACCACCATGTTTTACTGTTGCTATGAGGTTCTTTTTCTGAAATGTGGCGTTACTTTGACGCCATATGTAATGGTATTTTCCATCAAGATGTTTTCTGGCAAACATCTGAGACCCGCCTTAATGTTGTTTTTGTTCAGCAGTAGTTTTGGTCTTGGAACTTTGCCATGCAGGCTGTTTTTGCCCAGCGTCTTTCTTATGGTGGAGTCATGAACACTAACCTTAACTGAGGCAAGTGAGGCCTGCGGTTCTTTGGATGTTGCTGTGGGGTCTTTTGTGACCTCTCGGATGAGTCGTCACTGCGCTCTTGGGGTCATTTTGGTTGGCTGGCCCCTTCTGGGAAGGTTCACCACTGTTCCATGTTTTGGCCATTTGTGGATAATGGCTCTCACTGTGGTTGGCTGCATTTTGTGTTCAGTTGTGTCGTCATTAACTGATATATAAATTAGTTTGATCATCTGAAACATTTAAGTGTGACGAACATGCAAAAAGAATAAGAAATCAGGAAGGGGGCAACAACTTTTCCACACCAGTGTATCACTTGTGAAACCTAGAGAATGTGACACCTTTTAAAGGGTCACTGAAATGATCCATAAAGTTTACTTCAATATGTTATATATTTTTTGTAATTATGTTCTACATTGTTCCATTTTTGAAAGCGGGCGACAAAATTCGCAAAAATGACATTTATAGTTGATGCTGTGATGCCAGCCATGGGGGGGGGTGCATTTGTCCTCAACATGTGGCCACATATACGATCAGGCTATAAAAAGCTCTTTACACTCATTAACTCATTCAATCCCAGCCATTTTTCAAAAGACAACCCCTTCAGTAGCGGCCATTTTACACCATTTGGACTGATCTTTCAAGGATATTGTGTTCTATGGTTATATGAACATGGAACCTACTAAAAGAAACATCAGACTCCCGTCTTTCATCGGGGAAAAAAAGTGTTGCGTTCTAGTTGGTCTGGAGCTGTAGGAAGCTTGACCCCCGGTATGCAGAGACGACGCGTTTGGCGTGCAAACAAAAAGCTTAATTGTACAGGTGCAGGGATAAACAAAAGCGACAGAGGAAAAGCTCTGTGACAAAAGGTGCAGATAGTCCAGATAGTAGTGGATAGTTCACGTGACAGCACTAACTAGGAGACGAGAAACATGAGTCGCAATGGCAATGAACCAGCGCCGCACATACAACGGCGCTGGCCTTTTAACCGCCACAAATGACAATTGGCCGCAGCTGTCCAGCCACCAGGCGTGAAGCGGCTCTCTCCGCCACCACGCAGGAAGCACAGCTCTCTAAAATAAAGGCGCAGGACTCGCTCCTGTCCTGCGAAACCTAACAAAAAGTTTGTTTCCACCTTTTTTCGTTCTTCAGTAATCAGTAGTAGAACATATAAGTTTCAGGAAAATATCAGTTCCCAACTAAAAAAAAAGGAGAAAACCAGCTTTTTGTGAAAAGATACATTTTAAGCATAAACTGTCACTTTGAAACAAATATTTTTTTCTTTTACGACAGCTCAAATATCTAAACAACTAAACCAACATAAACAAGACACAAAAAGTTGTTCTACATCAAAATAACAATTTATTGACAAATATCACACCATCAGCTATTTACAATTTTCACATTTGTTTGTGCACGTGGATGTGTGCATGTGTTTGCTTTTATGCAAGGGCTTCTTCTTCCTGTCGTGTGTTTCTCCTTTCTCTCATGATGCACTTCTTCCACCGATGAAGTTGCGTCATCATCTCCCTTAGCCTCTCGCGCAAAAAAGCGTAAAAGACGTAAAAGGCGGCCTTTGGGAGACTGATTTAAAATGGCATCCTGGTTGATCCTTCACCTGACCTGCCCTAATTCAACGTACTGTATTGAAGTGTCCCACTCAGAGCCCCAGACAGCATACAGACCCAAACATGCCACTGAAGTTACATCTGTCATAACAATGGAGAACATAATTGCAAACAATATTTAAGCCAAGTTGGTGAATCATGTCAGGGAGCCTTTAAGATTACTGTGCTTGTTCAATCAAGTCATGCAGAAAAGTACTAAGTTCCTGCATCATTATTTGAATTGTCTTTACTGTCCCACACTCCACTCCTCCACATGCTCTAGTTTTCTTCATAAACAAAGCAAAGTGATCAAAGCGCCTTTTTTTTTTTGGACAATTTTTTGCAATTTCCTGTCTGTAGTCCCAGTAACCTCATTTTGTCCCTCCATTTTCCTGGTCCAAATCCAAAACTAAAAGCGATTGATGCATCATACGCAGACAAAACACCTCATCATCTCCGAGTTGGCTGCGATTTACAAAACGCTGTGTGAGAGACGAGGCTGAGTATTGACTTTGTTTGGCGTGTGTGACAGACGAAGCTTGAAAGGGGCACAGTGACCCAGCGAGGGAGCGTGGCTCTTTGAAAGATGGCAGATAATGGAACGGGGGGGGGGTGAAAATGGAAGTCTTCCGTTAAGGCGCCAATTGAGGCAAGTGGATTGTTGCGAAGGCAGAGAAGGTTTGTTGTCTACGGCGTTTTTTCCAAGATAAGCGGTGTTTCACATCTCCGAGCCCACCTGTCAGGGTTGATCTTGGCATGCACTGGAACGCTGCACACATGCGGCCACAAACACAACGGCCACATTGTGGGATGAACGATAACGTTGGGTAAACCTGCGCTCAGCCACACGCACAGAAGAGACAAGGGGAAGATCATCATCTCTGCTCTGGCGTAGTGCCTTGATAACAGGCCATTGGTGTCCAACAGGAGTAAAAACAATGAACATACTGTTTGTTATGACAGAAAGTATTTCTAGTTTATATTTTATATATATTTTCTTTTATTGGCCTGCAGCACATTTTAACAATATAATTTAGCAAGAAAACTAAAGTTTGTAGTCGGACTCACCTTGACGCACAGCAAGGCGCTGGAAGCGGTCCTCTCGAGAGGGGCTGGACTTCGTTCCACTCTGGCATTTGCTAGCAGTGAGAGGCGACGGGCAGGGGTGGCGACTCTTGTTGCACCCTGGCTTGTGGCCTGTATGTTGGAGTTTAACCCGGTGAACGAGAGGGTAGTTTCCCTTTGCCTTCTGGTGGGTGGACGGGTCCTGACGATTGTTTGTGCTTGTGTGACAAACAGCAGTTCAGAATACCACCCTTTTTGGAGTCTCTAGAGGGGGTACTGGAGAGTGCTCCCTCAGGGGGATTCCCATGTTCTGCTGGGGGACTTCAACGCTCACGTTGGCAGCGACAGTGAGACCTGGAGAGGCGTGATTAGGAGGAATGGCCCCCCACCCCGATCTGAACCCGAGCGGTGCTTTGTTATTGGACTTGTGTGCTCGTCACGGATTGTTGCTAGTAAACACCATGTTCAAGCATAACTGTGTCCACGTGCACTTGGCACCAGGACACCCTGCGCCGCACTTCCATGATGGACTTTGTGGTCGTATCATCGGACTTGCGGCCATATGTTCTGGACAAGGAAAAGTAATTTCCTTTTGGTAGCATAGAGTTGAAATATTAAAGATTTTTTTTATTTTTTTTATAAATTGTAAGATGAGAACCAAAACAAAAAAAGGTGACATTTTTGGTAAATTAGGTTGGGGAAAAAGTTCTAATATGGTGGGATAATATTACCAAAAGAAAATGTACGACGATTATTTAAGACGAAAGCTGAAATATTTGGAACAGCAAAAAACGGGAGAAAAAAGAGCAGAGAGTGAAGTTGATCCTAACAATACCGATATGACCACGCTGAGATGGAATAGATGGAAGTTGTTGGCACATCGCCACGTGTTGCTTTACAAAATATGCTTTACAAGCGGCAAAGCTGCATCCTCGTCTAATGTTTCCGTAAAGCTTCCATGAATGACTGCTAAATTCTCATCCTGAGCGGGTCGTAAGGCTGCAATCACATGCCGCCTGTGCGACCTCCCACAGCTTTGTCAACACTGCCGCCCCCCTCCCTCGCTGCCAGCTGCTTTTTGGCCTGCCCTTCTTCTTCCACCCTCAGCTGGGGTCCATTTCTTGGACGCATGTGTCCAGGGACAGCTTGTCACTGCCTGACCTGCTCAGTAGAAATAGAAAACAGGCACGGGAGAGCTTTGTGGATGGACTGCAGCTTGTCACAATGCAAGCGTTGCAGTAGGTGGCATTTTTCAAAGGGACCTTCTCCGTCTGTGGAAGTCAAGCCATCCGCTCTCTTTGCCTCCATGGTTGCCTCGATGGCCTGGAGCATAACTGCAAGTGATGAAAGTGATAGACGGGTCGTCCGGTCCGGTCGGCAGAGGGAATCTGCTCCTCCAACCGTTGGGCCAATCTGTCAATTTTTGTCTGTGTATTTTTTGAGTGATTTAGAGGTTGCTGTCTGTATTGATGATAACACTGCAGGCCCTGCATGAAGGCAGATGCTGATATTTTGAGTGGCGAGCAGCGAGAAGCTTTCAGTGGTGCTCAGGAATTCCACTGATATGACACGATGAGGAACGCTGCTGCTGAATTGACTTCATATTTGCTGTTCACCCTGTTGTTCCTACCCGCACTCTGTGAGTGCTTTGCTTGGCTATGGCTGCTCACATTGTTGGTCATCGCTGTCCCACTGAAGTCCTAGACATCATTGCTTCTCAAATGGGGGTACAAGTACCCCGAGGGGTGATTGACATTTTAAAAATATATGCAGTAATCCCTCACTATATGCCATACACTTTTTCAACTGGTAACTAATCAGAGTGATGGCTCTTTCCAGTTGACTGTGGCCTATTATTAGTCCAAAAATATAGAAAGACAAGTTCTATGTAGGACTGTGGTCACTAGGCATCAGTAATGTTATGAGACATGACGTTAGATTACCCACATTGCCGGTGTACAGTATAAGCCGCACCCACTAAATGTAGAGATTTGTTCTTACATAAGCCGCACGTGTCCATGTCATAAAGTGGCATATTGTGGCACGCACGAGTCCGTGAGGACCAGGCAGCTCTTTGACAACAGCCAATCACGAGCTACGACCAAACTCACGACAGGCAGGAGTCATTACTCAATATAACAGTGTGAATCACGATTTCATCTTACAAACCATATTAAACTCATCACACAGCAACTTACCAATCAAACGTTATATCTCAGAAATATACAAACATGTATCAGTATGAGTTTTATAGGAAAAAAACCCAACATTTGAAAGAGTCCCCATAATACATTTATGTTAAGAAAACCATTTCATTGGAGGAGAGCAGAGAACGCACACAGGTAGAAAATGGGTGCAATGCTGCTTCTGTCCACCAGAGGAAGCCAGAGGACCAAAAGACAGGGAATCTGTGATGGCGTGAAGGTGATTGCAGGTCATTGCAGCGGCCCAATGAATGCTTCGCTCAGATGCAATGCATTATGAGAAACCTTTCAAATGTTGGCTTTTTCTTTATTTTAAGGTGACGTTGGGACATGTTTGGGTATTTGTACATACACCTGTGGAGTATGAAGTTCATTTGTGCTGAATTTAGTGCTATTAGTGTCTTTAAAAGTGTCTTTAACAGATGACACCGTGAGTCAGACTTAAGTTCTTATACTGGTTTATATACTGACCTCCACTGGCAACCAACAGGTTGACCAGCTTGTTGTGAGTGCACTGATAGCGCATGATTAGCTTCTGCCAAAGAAACGGCTACCTCTACCTCACTGACTCGCAAGCGGCGCAGTATTTAAGCAATCAGTAGTAATTCTGAAATATAGGAGATTAGAATTTAGCCATAAATTAGCCGCATCGATGTATAAGCCATAGGGTTCAAAGTTTAAGGAAAAGTAGCAACTTATACACCGGAATATACGGTACATTACATTTCACACTGAATGGAGACTGGAGAATGACCCAGCAGAGCCCGGCCCACATGCCATGGCTGAGATAGAATGGATAAAAAAGCTTCTCTCATTCCGTGTGGAAGTGGTAAGTTTGGGGCTTCTTTGTCCTTCTTCCCCACTCCGTCATGGCGATCCGATCTGTACAGATCCTTTTTTTTCTTTTAGATGATAAGCTTTTGATACAAACATGAATTTTTGGAATTGAATATGTTTATGAAAATAGCTCTTCAAAGCATTAAAAATAATGCAACCAAAGTATTGCTGAATGTACTTATTTATTGCGCAGCATGACCAATAATATTGTTTGGCTTTTGTAAAAAAACCTTTGAGTGACATCCCTAATCCAATAAAAGATCCAATAAAAGATCAAATGGACTTGCAAAAATACTTTTAGGATAGGACTACAGGATCATGTGACATGGTTAAAGATCAGTTTGTGGTGTGATTTAGAATATGACATTTTGTTAACAAACTCAAATTTATTGACGGTCCCTAGTGTAAAGCATGAGCGGTTAGAGCAGCACTTCCCGTGCGAGCAGTGGCGGAGCCAGAAGTGTTTCATTGGGGTGGCCAAGGTGAGACCAACACTCACATAGGGGTGGCAATACGTTGATGCCTGAAATGTCCAGATGGCCACCATTGGCCACCACGTAGCTCCGCCACTGCGTACACTATGACGCCGCAGTGTGGGCACAGCGAGGGGGAACTACCGCTGTCACTACGGAGCCCGATATCCAACGTCCAACGTGAAAGTAACTTCACCACGGTTCACCGTGGACACGTCTGCATGGTGGTGTTGCCTTTTCTTCTTCTTGCGGGTGGCAGGAGTCGAGTGGCAACCAGCTTTGAGGCGCATTACCGCACCTACTAAAATTACTACTGAGTTTTTCATTTTTGCTTTTAGTTTTTCCTTTTAGGTTTCTTGCCTTTTTATCTTCATTAAAAAACAGCTGTGGACCCCAAATGGCCCCCGGGCCGCACTTGGGATCCCCTGCTCTAATGGCTAGAATGAAATGATGAAGGCTGATGAAGGCCCTTTGCTTGTTTGCTACGTTTGATTCATGACAACAAGTGTTAACATCAGCTTCAGTGAGCCAGCCTTTGTTGGGATCACATTTCTTTGAAAGGTCTGGGCAACGGCCACAAGTGAGTGCGGGGGAACCTCGTTATCAGTGTTTCTCCGAGGCGCAAGCTTGCTTACGTGAGGCTAATTGGTGAGAAAGTGTGCAAGCGGTCAACGACCAAATCTAATTTCCACCTCCCCTGTCTGTCTTGCGCAGGCAATTCCCAGCTCGGAGCGACCATTGTGGACGCCTTGGACACCCTGTACATCATGGGCCTGCACGAGGAGTTCAAGGACGGACAGGAGTGGATCGAACAGAATCTGGACTTCAGCGTGGTGCGTATCTAAGTCACTTAGGTCACTGCTTCTGTCATGGGGGGTTATACAGTATATACGGTCATGGAAAAGATGATGAGACCATCCTTGTTTCTTCACTTTATTGATCCATTTGAAGGCCTGTTGTATTTGTTTGGACAAACATAATGATGCTAACAAATACACTCATATTGAAGAGTTTAGCAACAAAGGTGCCTTCAGTTGTAGCAGGCATTCAAATCAACAAGAACAAGTGTGTGTGTGTGTGTGTGTGTGTGTGTGTGTGTGTGTGTGTGTGTGAGGGGAAAATAATTGATGTGATAGGTTCCCCCCCCTTACAGTTCATATAAAGGTGCAAAATTATTCATAGTTGGGTTATTGTAACCAAGAGACAACGTGGAAGGAAAAAAAAAACCATAAAATTAAAAAAATAATTACTTTATTGTTGTAAAATTAGGCCTTTTTTTCTACTAATATTACAAGTTTGACATGAATAGAAAAAATGTGATTTTGTTCACATAAAGTATCTTTTATTCTCATCCAAAATGTCCTTGTTGTCATCATTAGAATGCAAGTGTTTTTTCTTCGAAAAGTAAGGCTTGTAATAAATATAGAGCTGCAACTAACAACTATGTTAATAACCGATGAATTGGTCGATTATGTTTTCGATTAATCGATGAATGAGATTTTTTTAAAAACACACTTTAAATTTCCGCCTCTTTTTGTGGAAGTAGAAGGTTTGAACTGACAGCAAATAAGCACACAAACGCCAGGTGGCCGCTTGAATGCTCGTTAAAATCATGGGAAGACTAAACGTCTGTCAAATACGTCACAGCACAAACGTACACAAAATCCACTCATCATCACATTCTTAGTCCACTCATCTCATCCTGCTTGTTTCAGCTCACGGACTCATTGGTTACATACTGTAGATAGACTGGACATAGATAGACTATAGATAGACTAGACATAGATAGATAGACTGGACATAGATAGATAGATAGATAGATAGATAGATAGATAGACTATAGATAGACTAGACATAGATAGATAGACTGGACATAGATAGATAGATAGATAGATAGATAGATAGATAGATAGATAGATAGATAGATAGATAGATAGATAGATAGATAGAAGACTATAGATGGATAGATAGATGGATAGATAGATAGATAGATAGATAGATGGATAGATAGATAGATAGATAGACGGACTATAGATAGATAGACAGACATGCCAGCTGCATGCCAGCTGCATACCAAGTGTCCAGCAGGTGTCCAGCAGGTGTCCAGCATGTGTGCTTTCATTCAATAACGTTCACATTTGAGAGGCTGAAATCAGAGGATGTTGACATTTGTACATAAAGAAAGCAAGAGTGAGGCTTTTGTTTCATTATTGTTGCTTTATTCTTGTAAAGATGTGACTTGACACGTAGACAACCAACATACAGCATGACAACTTTTAAAAGAGATATTTGGACTTTTCTTCCAAGATGTATGATGACTAGAATTGTGTTTGTCCAGTTGTAGTTGTCTTGTTTCCAACGTGCACCCAGCTGTCCTCGTCTTTCTACATCTACGTCCCCCGTGTCTTCTGTTTCTTTCATCTTGCTTTTTGACATTCAAGCTGTCTGTACTCCTCATCTGAATCCTTCTTCTGTCCGTCAGGGTCTCCCGTGCAGCCTTGCGTGTCTTCTTTGGTGTTTTGTGTTCCCGTTGGACTTCCTGCCTGCTCCAGTCTTGTTAGTTCCCTGCCGAGTCAATCACAGGCAGGTGGCAGGTAGACCTGGTCGGTCTGGGAAGAGATGGAGGTCAGCGCTTACGGAATGATGCTGGCACAGGAAGTGGAATGTCGCATACACGTTCCAAAGCATAGTCGAGTGAGAAAGGTGGAGGAAGTTCATGTGATGTTTTCTGGGACCCACGCTGGGAGTGATTTGGCAAGAATTCTCTGACAAACAAAAGTACAGTCAAACCTGTCTTAGCAGCCACCTTTATAGAACGGCCACGTGCCTATAGCGGCCACTGAAAAATCCCCCGCGGCAAATTTGCATGTTATAGACCCTGTGTATAGCAGTCACCTGTCTAACGCGGCCAGCAGCCACCCATTTTGTCTCCCTTGGTCAATATCTGACTGCATATAGCGGCCAAATTACCAACTCAAGTAGAAGCTTCATGCACAAAAACGTTTTGTTTTTCAATCAATGAAGCCGTCGTGTGTAGACTTTAATTACTGAGTCCTAGCTCAGTCACAATCATTCACAAGATCCACACAAACTGTCAGTTGTTCCACATAAAAAAGCCGTCTTCTTTTGAGCTTGCTATTTCCTGGTCAAACATGTAACTTTAAGAGCATTTGCACCAAAACATTACCGCAAAGTAGGCTGGGAACAGGACGTGCTCCCAGCGACGCTACAATAAAAAAAAACATACGCTAGCATGCATGCGGCAGCGGGAGCAAAACTGAGTTGGGTTGTACTTAATTGAAGTATTTTAGAATGTACTCACGTTATTTTTCATCAATCGTCATCCACAAATCCATCAAAGTCCTCATCTTCTGTATTCGACACAAACAAAGCCGTCTTCTTTTCCGTTCACTACTAGTCTGTTAACTTGTCAGTGTTATTCAGCTCCGAAGCAAAGAAGGAAACTTCTCCTGTTGCTTCTGCCAACTTTATTTATTTAACGCGGCCACCAGACAGCAGCTCAGAACACACACACATCTCTCAGCATCGTCTTTCCTTCCTGCTTGCCCACAAGGCAAAGGTTAAACAAGCCCCACTCCATAGCTGTCCAGCCAATGCCTGTAAGAAATGACACCGTTTATTTCCTGGTGTGCACTGGTCAATACTGTAATGCCGCTTGTTGTGGGGAAGGAGAGACTCATGTCGCCGATGCACTTTAATGGCTTTATTAACAGCGGAGAACACTGCAGGACTTTACATCCACGCCAACATAAACACACTTCCCAACTCTCTATAAACTCACAGCTAGCACTGAGCCTAGCTCTCCTGCTCGGGACGCCCACCGTCACTTCCCGTCACTTCCTGATGAACTAAAGCTGTATTGACACTCTGCCGTATAAAAAGTAAAATATTAAAAACAAGCGTAAACTAGCACAGCTTTGTTCTGTGGGTGGTGGATAATAACAAGCCAGGTAGTGCTGTACAACTTTTATCTGCAGTCACACAGTGCCCTCTACTGGTCAACATTATTATCCCCCCCTTTTCTTTTTTTTCCTCTACTGGTCAACATTCAAACTGGATGCCAACCTGTCTATAGCGGCCACTTTTGCAGACTCCCTCTAGTGGCCGCTATAGACAAGTTTGACTGTAACTTGAGCTTTGTAAAATGTCTAAGAATTCTCTAAGAATGGCAGCAGAATGAGGTTGTGCTTCACCAGATGCTACATGTTGATGGGTGGAGGGAGGCAGAATCCTGGGGAGCTCACGTCAGCCAGCCAAGATAGAGGAAGGTGTGCTGCGGGGTTTAGTTCAGTGCTCTTACATGCATGAGGCAACGAATGAATGCTGCAGTCAGGATGCCTTTTCTACAAACACAATACAAAGTCCTTCATTCTCAACTGTGGTCGTCAATTATGTTGCCTTGGTTACACAAAATGTTACCAATGTTACATGTGGAGGGGTTCTTCACACAGTCTGGGCTGAAAAAGGCGTTCCTAATCAAATAGCCCATTTTCAACTTTATTCGTTAATAACGTCGCCACGGTTATACAAATGTTACAAACTCGAAATAAATGTCTTTCTTTACTTTGGGACATAAAAAAAGGAAGTGACAGAAAAAGTTCATTTGTAGTTTTAAACACATTTGTTGTGCTTAATTTAAAAAAAAAAAAAACAAGAAATGAGGAAAAAAACAGCTGTCATTTTAGGAGAATAAAGTCAAAATATGAAAAGATAAAAGTCATATTCTAATGATAAATAAGCCACAATTTTACAAGGAAAAAAATAAAATATCATTTTTGTACATTTAAAAAAAAAAGTTGTAACATTATGAGAAACAAAGCAAAATAAAGTTGTAAGTTTTGCAAAATTAGAATAGAATGGAATAGAAGAGAATAGAACTGTATTGTCTGTTCTATAGAACAGAAATTTGTCTTCCAACACGGCATATAAAAATTCACTCACAATGAAGTACAATATAAAACACACAACAAAAACATACTACAATACAAGAACAACAGTGCTACCGGGTGCTGGTTAAGATAGTTACTGCAACTGGAATGAAGGATTTCTTTTAGGTGTTTTTGCGGGCCAGTGGGGTTCTGTATTGTCCGCCTGACGGCAGCAGAGTGAAGGAGTGGTGCAGGGGGTGTGTGGCATCCTCAGTGATGAGTGGCTTTTTTCAGCACTGATCGCCTATACAATTCACAGAGGGGAGTTTGAGGTGTTTGAGTGATTTTACTGGCCTGGTTTATGATTCTTGAGAGTTTTGTTTTATGTTTGAGTGTGAGAAAATTGTACCAGGAAGAGATATTACTATATGTGAGGATGGATTCTATGAGTGAAGTGTACACAAGAGTTAAAATATCTTTGCTAACATTAAAAGATCTCAGTTTTCTTAGGAGGTGGAGGCGTTGTTGTGCCTTCTTGAAAGCAGAGTCTGTCTGGTGTCCAAAAGACAGGTTCTTGTCTATGTCCATCCCCAGGTATTTAAAACAGTCAACCTGCTCCACCTGCTGGCCATGAATAACGAGAGGTTGAAAGAGGCTTGCAGTGCCTTTCCCTGTGGCTCCACAGCACAACTCCTTTGTTTTAGAAACGTTAAGTTCCAATGAGCTTTGAGCAAAGCCACAGACCAGAGTGTGGACCTGCTTCTGGTACTGTGTCAGAGCCTCCATGTCCGTGACGTGTGCCACCAGAGCCAGGTCATCAGCATACTTGATTAACGACAGTCCTTCAACAGCGCATGAGATGTTGTTTGTGTACACTGAAAAAAGAATAGGTGACAGCACACAGCCCTGGGAAAGGCCAGTCTTTAAGACAATTTGGCTGGACCTAAAACCATTTAAAAACACATGCTGTGGCCTATCACATAAGAATTCCTTGATCCATAAAATGAGCATTGTATGAACCTGGAGTGATGACAGATGTTGTAGCAGTGTGTTGTTATTTACAGTATTAAAAGCTGAGGAAAAATCCATGAATAAAATCCTTGTGTGGGGGGGTGTGGAATCCTCCTGCTTGGTGACCTGATCTAAAAGCATGAGGCTTGTCTCCTCTGTGCCACGCTTAACTTTGTAAGCGCCCTGGAGAGGGTCCAATTTGTTGAACAATTCAGATCTCAGCTGGTCAGCTACGACCCTCTCCATGCACTTACAAAGGACAGAAGTCAGGGCTATTGGCCTGTAGTCCTGCAAGCCCTTTGGTCTCGCCTTGTTTGGAAGGGGGGTGATTGTTGATTCCTTCCACGATCTGGGGACTGTGCTAGAATCCAGTAAGAGCTGGAAGAGCCTGGTGACCACTCCACCCAGCTGAGTGGAGCACTCTTTGAGCACCCTGCCTCGGAGTTCATCAGGGACCGCTGCTTTGTTGGGCTTCACTCTGGCCAGGATGGTGGTCACCAGCTGTTCATCAATGGTGAGGGAGTGGGGACTGTGGGTCTCAGGAGTCCAGGCAGATGTTGTGCTGTTGTTGTTGAACCGAGTGAAGAGGACGTTGAGCTGTTCTGCTAAGGAGGCTGGGTCCGGACAGTCAGCCTTTTCAGGTTTTGTTGATCTGCCCATCATGGTATTCAGGCCCTGCCATGCCTCACGTGCATTTCCTGATGTTAATTTTCTCTCCACACTATCCTTGTATTTCTTTTTAGCTTGTGCAGCCTGCCTCCTGAATTGCTTCTGTAACTCTCTCACCCTGTTTTTGTCACCCTGGAGAAATGCTCTTTTCTTCTCCCTTAGACAGTTTTTCATGTCCTTAGTAACCCACCTGTTATTTGGGTAGATGGTTACCTGTTTAAGAAGGGTAACATTGTCTTCGCAGAACATGATGTAGGAGGTGAGGACTTCAGAAAGCGTATTAAAATTATCACCACAGTCATTAAAAAATAAATCCCAGTCCGTCAAAGCAGCCCTTTAAGGTTTCAAATGCGTCCTCATTCCAGACCCTGATGGTTTTTGTGACAATCCCCTCTGTTTTTAACCGGGATCTATATTTTGGTAACAATAAGATCACATTGTGGTCTGATAGTCCGAGTGGTGGGCGTGGCTTTGAGACGTATGCCCCTGGGACATTCCCAAAACACAGGTCCAGTGTATTCTGTCCCCTTGTGGCTGTGGTCACGTATTGTTCGACACTGGGGAGATGGGTGGAGATATCACACCTGTTAAAATCTCCCAGTATAAACACTGTTTGAGTGACAGCATTGTTAAACCGCTCAACTATGCGCTCTGCAGCGAGATTGAAATCTGGGCCAGGGACGTATACTAACATAATTGTTATTTGTGAGAATTCCCCAGGCAGGTAGTGTGGCCTGAAAGATACAGTCATCAGTTCATAATGTTTGCAGCACTCCGTCTCCCTCACTCTATAGTTGGTAGCCCACGATTTATTCACCGCCATGCAAACCCCGCCCCCGATCGACTTCCGTGTTTTGACAGCATCTCTGTCAAACCGAATGATGTTGTATCCATCCAACTGCATGTCCACTTCTCCGGTGAGCCAGGTCTCCGTAAAGCAAAAGAGACTGGTTCGTTGGTAATCCGGATCGGGCTTTAGTAGCGCTGAAAGTTCATCTGCCTTGTTCCGAAGCGATCACACATTTGTCAGGGTGACAGCCGGTAAGGGCAAGCGGCTGGCCTTTTGCTTTAGCCTGTTGCGTATCCCTCCTCTCGTGCCCCGTTTCCTCCTTATTCGCTTTCGTTTATACCCGTGATGTAGCTCCGGGGGTATATTCTGAAGAAGCGCGTCCTCTGGCATTGATGGTACGCCACGGAGCTGCAACAGGAGGTACCGGGAGTAGGTGAACTTTCCCAAGATGGCGGCTGCTGATCGTGTCGGCGTTTGCCAACAATGTCCATTAACGTGCCATAGCGCCGTGATCAAAAGCCATATTATGGCCATATGAAACACTATTTCTCCCGACGAACGTATGAGCAATCTCCCTCATAAAAACACAATAAAAACAGCAAAATCCACACTCAGACAGGCCGTGTTAGGAGTCGCCTTCCTCACGGAACAGCGCCAGTCGCTCATTGGGGGGGAAAAACTGAAAATATTTTGGGAATAAAGTGAAAATGTTATGGCAATAAAGTCATAATATTATGAGAAGAACATCTACAAGAAGAAAGTTGAAATATTTGGAGAATAAAAAAAAGAGCAAAGACAGAAGTGGATGAAATGAATAGGCTGTTTTTACCAACGTGGCAAAGCTGGCATGCAAGTACATTCAATACGTAGAACGCCTCAGCTCACCCACACGTGCTGCTTCACAAAACATCAACGCTTTCACACTTGCCGTACTTCCAACCAACTCATCAGCACTGTTAATGCAAGCTGAGCCGTTTGCTCCCTACCACTATTACAACATTGGTTCTGTTGCTGCTGTGTTGTGCAATGTACTTGTCCATAAATGAGCATGTGGTCAAAGAGAGCAAGGTTTTCCATTCCACTTTCATGCACTTTGTCATTACTAAACTTGTTCTATGGAAGGAGTTTTCACATTTAGGAAAACCCTCTCTGAACGCCCCGCCCTCTTTCAGGTAGACGATGTGAAAAGCATAAAGTACATACAGCGAGGTCTGTGCGTATGAAAGCCTCTTCAGATGAATTTCATCCTTTAAAAACCTTCCATCTGTTCAGTCATTGGCTATTAAGTGGAATTTGCTCATGCTGGCCCCAAGCAAAGACGCTTAAAGATGAACAAGCTTGTAATAGTCATAAAAAAAAGCCTCTAGTGTTATCAATTTTCCTGTTTTCCAATTTTCTTCTGTGCACAGTTTGCACACTTTGTACCAGCTTCATTATTCACAAGCTTTGAACGTCTTTAATGTCGCCCTACTTTGCTCCACTGTTTAATTCAAAGTCGTGCGTCGCAGCCCATCTCCTGCCTCCATCTGTCACTTCCCGCCGCAAAAATCCTCACCAGTATCTCCGCACACAAGGTGGGGGGGCGGACGGGGGTTTACCCAGCTGCATGTGACTATGGCAGGCAGGATGCATTCCTCAGCATCACCACAGCATGCCAATCCCTTTTAACTCAAGGTCAACTGTGGCTGCTGCGCCAGCAGTTGGCGGGGTGAGTCAGTAGCGGGGAGCGTAACCAGACTGGTAGGCCTGTCACAATAACAAATTTTGCTGGACAATAATTGTCCTACAAATGATTGTTGATAATGGATATGATTGGAGTATGGAGTATTTAACATTGGAAGTGGAATGTCAAGAGCTTTGAAATGAATGAAACAACAACATAAATTAAACAAACTCAATAAAATAAAATTGAATCTCAGTCTCTTTTAGCACCATCCATCCATCCATTTTCTATACCGCTTCTCCTCTTCAGGGTCGCGGGGGCATGCTGGAGCCTATCCCAGCTAACTTGGGTGACAGGCGGGGTACACCCTGGACTGGTGTCCAGCCAATGGCAGGGCACATATAGACAAACACTCACATTCATACCTATGGACAATTTAGAGTCTCCAGTGAAGCTAACATGCATGTTTTTGGAATGTGGGAGGAAACCAGAGTACCCAGAAAACCCCCACACGCACGGGGAGAACATGCAAACTCCACACACAAATGCCCAAGGGAGAATCCAACCCAGATCTTCGCATCTCCAGACTGTGACTGTGTGGCCAACATTACTGTGACTGTGTGGTCTTTTAGCACTAATTGCACTTAAATGAAAATCACAATAATAACCCAAAAGAATAAAAAATAGACCCTGTATCGGTTAGGAAAAAAAACAGTGAAATAAAAACCACACACACATGCAGTTATGTAGTTTATTGTTCATGTAGGGGGTCATATTTGAGCTGGCCCACATATCTGTGGTGGCAGAACGAAATGCAATGTTTCTGACGTCCTTCAATGCCTCGGCAACACAGTTCAGTAATTGCAGTTTGTGACGTGCACGTACGTTCTCACAGGCAATTCTTACTGTCTGTCAAACATTTCTAACATTTCATGAAATGTTGGTGCTTCAACTGTATTGAAAGGTTGCATGTCTTTTGCAGTGTAGTGAGCGATACGGTCTGTGAGCGCGCACCATTTGGGCTGTTTTGTTTTACAGCGTTGGCTGTCGGGACGAAGGCTCTGCTGCACCTCCACATTAGGTGTGTTTCCTTCATCTTAGAAACCACGGCTTTTGTGCTCTGTTCAAATCGGTTCACAGCCGAGTGTGAAGCGGCCGGGATGAGAATCAGCACCTCCAAGTCCGAGTCTATGTTTCTCGCCTGGAAAAGGGTGGAGTACCATCTTCTGGTCGGGAGTGAGTTTGGGTACCTCGGGGTATTATCAAGTGAGGGAAGGATGGAGCACGAGATGGACAGACGGATTGGTGCGGCGTCTGCAGTGATGCGGACTCTGCATCGATCTGTTGTGGTGAAGAGGGAGCTGAGCCGAAAGACAAAGCTCTCAATTTACTAGTGGATCTACGTTCCTACTCTCACCTATGTTCATGAGCTTTGGGTAGTGACCCGAAAGGACGTGATGGTGAGTACAAGTGACCGAAATAAGTTTTCTCCATAGGGTGGCTGGGCTCTGCCTTAGAGATAAGGTGAGAAGCACTGTCATCCGGGAGGAACTCGGAGTAGAACCGCTATTCCTCCACATTGACAGGATCCAGGTGACTCGGCATCTGGTCAGGATGCCTCCCTGGGGAGGTGTTCAGGGCACGTCCGACTGGCCTCGGGGAAGACCCAGGACACGTTGGAGAGAGTACGCCTCTCAACTTGCCTTAGAATACCTTGGCATCCCCAGAGAGGAGCTGGACGAAGTAGCTGGGAAGAGCTGCTTAGGCTGCTGCCCCCGCGACCCCGTCTCAGTTAAGTGCAAGAAAATGGGTGGATGGATGGACAATCACAAGCATTTTGTCCCCGCAGTGGTAAGCAATTTTGCGTGTCAGTGGCATCTAGTGTTTCAGTGGGCTCTAATAATGTTAAAAAAACATTTTCTCTGCTGTAACTACGGCAGTATTCCATTTATGAGTGAAGAATCCTACTTTGTGGAAATTCACTTATCACGGTTGGGTGTGTAATGGATTAACCAAAATAACAGAGGTAGATATATTCATTCTGTTCAATAAGAGCCAATACATTGTACCCTGTGTGCACCTAGCCCCGCCCCGCTCGCGTGCTTACCAATGTGGGGGCCTTTCTGCTCCACTGCGTCTTACGCTCTATTGCATGCACGTTCAGCTGTGCTATCTGTCTTGCGCTATCATGTCGTTGCTTTCAACTTTTAGAATATCACCTAAAGTCCAACTTCTTCGCAGCCGGTAGTAACGGAACAGTGGTCACATTGTAATGTGTGCCCCCCATTTCAAAGGCAGAAATGAGGCAGACTGCCTTGAGGTCACGCGGTTGCAACCCGGCAAGCTTGGATGAAGAGTGTCCGCTTTAAAGGGACACCGATCTGACCTGGAAGTGATGTTAAATAAGTTGTTGGATAACACCTGCTTCCAACAAAAGCATCTGGTTTCTTCGCCAGGGAAGGGGCCATGCAGCAATCAATGTGTGTGCTGTTGTTTTTCTGTGGGTGTAAATGCTTTGGCAACCTAAGAAGACACTCAGAGGCTGCTGCCACCCCACCTCATCTCACCCCTTCTGTCCTTTCTCCATTTACCTTTGCCTCTGGTGGGCACTTGCTGTAAAATGAGGTCATGGCTGCTCAAAAGATCGAATTTCTTGTGTGAAAACACAGGAAGGAGCCCATATTGGAATTGCGAGTAGCTTTTGGGTGTCGAGCGTTCTCCGTCGCATTGGATTTTGTGCATTTTGGGTGGTAGAATGCAGAAATGCCCACTGTGTGCTTCGGCGGTGGTTGCTCTGACAAGAGTTCTTTTCGGCACTGAAGATGCAACACCAGCACTCGGGTGCACCGGGGTGTCATAAACAGACAAATTAGCTGAGCTTAAGCTCGGGTTTCACTGTGCTTTGCAAACACATAAATTGGGGAATAACCTCTCCACACACAACCCTGTCCCTCCCTCCCTCGCACGTTTAACACCCTCCAGCAGTAATCAGCTTTGGGCTCCATTAGAGGAAGGATTTCTCTATTAAAGCTCACACTTTTGTTGTGTTCCTGGCGCACTGTGATTGTTGAGGGCTGTCCAAACTTTTTCAAGTGAGGGCCGCGTAGTGAAAAGTGACCAAGGGTCACACTCATATTTTGTAATACGCTAAGAAGTTATATATTTTTCAAGAAAAAGTGCATCTCAGCGTCTCATGGTGATATAGATTCAAGATTCAAGAGTTTTATTGTCATATGCATAGTAAAACTGGTGGTTCTGCTATGCAGTGAAATTCTTGTTCTGTTCATTTTCCCAAAAAGAAAGAAAAACACAAGAAAATGAACAAGGACATAAGAAACATAAATACCAATAAATTAAGCAACAACAACAGAAGAGACATTAATACAAATAAATAAATAAATAAAGTGCCATGAGTGTGTGCGTGTGGCGTGTGTGAGTGCTTCGTTGAGAAGCCTGATGGCCTGTGGGTAAAAGCTGTTTGCCAGCCTTGTGGTCCTGGACTTCAAACTCCTGTAGCGTCTGCCTGACGGTAGGAGTCTGAATAATGAGTGTTGTGGATGTGTGCTGTCCTTGATGAGGTTGTGTGTTCTGCGTAGGACTCTGGTTTTATAAATGTCTTGCAGTGTTGCAGTGCAGTTACATTTTGTAACTGTTTACTATTAATCATGATCATTCTTCTGTTCCTGCTAGACAGTCGATGTCATCTGCTCGTCTCAGGTTGGTCATGGTTCTGCCTCCAATTGACCAGTTTGGCTGGTCCTGCGACGCCCCACAACAGAAATAATTAGTTCCGAGAACCTTTATGTTATAGGGATTTTATGTTTTATGAAGCGTAAAATACATGTAAATAGCCTAATCCGTTCCAAGATCTTCCCAAACTCACCCATTTTGGTCCTTCAAAATATTCAAAGTCCACCAAATATGGTGGGAAAATATAAGAAAACAGCATAAACATAGTGGAGTAACATTCCAATATAAAATAAGGTGATTCAGTGGAATTTACGTAAAAGAAGGTTTATGTTATTCGAGGTACAACTGTATATCAAAATATACACAGCATATAATTTAACAAATAATGTGCTGCCTTTAAGTTCAAATGCTGTGGTGGTGTGGATGCAAATATATCATTGAGTTGATTGTGTGACACAGTTAGGCACACAAAGTGGATGATAGGAAATATGTCTTATTACACATCTGCCCTGGAGAGACTGTGTCTGTAAGTCATGTGCAACTTCAATGAAATAATACCTGTGTGGTTCGAGAAGTGTGCCATTTTAGACAGCAGTGTTGTTTCATTAGAACACTAATTATTCAAGATTCAAGAGTTTTATTGTCATATGCACAGTAAGACAGGTACTTCTACTATGCAATGAAATTCTTATTCTGTTCATTCTCCCAAAAAAGAAAAAAAAACACAAGAAAATGAATAAGAACAGAAGAAATATTAATACCAATAAAAGAAGAAACATAAATACCAATAAATTAAGTAACAACAGAAAAGACATTAATACAAATAAATAAATAAATAAATAAATAAATAAATAAATAAATAAAGTGCTATGAGTGTGTGCTTGTGTTGCGTGCGGCGTGTGTGAGTGCTTCGTTGAGAAGCCTGATGGCCTGTGGGTAAAAGCTGTTTGCCAGCCTTGTGGTCCTGGAATTCAAACTCCTGTAGCGTCTGCCTGACGGTAGGAGTGTGAATAATGTGTTGTGGATGTGTGCTGTCCTTGATGAGGTTGTGTGTTCTGCGTAGGACTCTAGATTTATAAATGTCTTGCAGTGAGGGGAGGGCTGCCCCAACAATGTTCTGTGAGGTCTTGACCACCCGCTGGAGTGCCTTCCTATCTCGTGTTGTACAGTTACCGTACCAAACAGTGACGGAGGCGGTAAGGACACTTTCCATAGTGCATCTGTAGAAGCAACTAAGGATTGCGGTGGACATGCCAAATTTCCTCAGTCTTCTCAGGAAGTACAGTCTCCTTTGGGACTTCTTCATAATTTGTTGGGTGTTGTGAGACCAGGTGAGGTCCTCGCTGATGTGTGTGCCAAGGAACTTGAAGGTTTTCACCCTCTCCACCTCAGTCTCATCAATAAACAGGGGTCTATGCGGCTCCTTTTCCCTTGTTCTTGGGTCGATGATCATCTCTTTAGTCTTATCTGTATTGAGAAGGAGATTGTTATCACGACACCAAGCTATGAGGTCCGCCACCTCTCTTCTGTATGATGTTTCAACACCACCAGTGATCAGTCCGATGACTGTAGTGTCATCCGCAAATTTAATGATGCTGGTGTTGTTCTGGGAGGACACGCAATCGTAGGTGAAGAGCGTGTATTATATTGTATTTGTACTTTATTTATCCCACAGCGGGGAAATTCACTTGTTACAGCAGCAAGCAAGATACACAAGTAAAGAATACAGTGTAAAGAATACATATTGACTACAACATGGTTCAGGTGGTGCAGGTGTTGTAGAGACTGACAGCGGTCGGTATGAAGGACCTGCGGAACCTCTCCTTCTTACACCGTGAGTGTAACAGTCTGCTGCTGAAGGAGCTGCTAAGGGAACCCACAGTGTCATGTAGCGGGTGAGAGGTGTTGTCCATGATGGATGTCAGCTTAGCCAACATCCTTCTCTCCCCCACTTCCTCCACGGAGTCCAGAGGACCGTCCAGGACAGAGCTCGCTCTCCTGATCAGCCTATTGATCCTGCTCCTGTCCCTGTCCGTGCTGCCCCCTCTCCAGCAGCCCACAGCATAGAAGATGGCTGAGGCCACCACAGAGTCATAAAAGGTCCGTAAAAGAGTCCTGCACACACCAAAGGACCTCAGTCTCCTCAGCAGGTGGAGGCGACTCTGGCCCTTCTTGTAGAGGGCGTGGGTGTTGACGGACCAGTCCTAACCCTAACCCTAACCCTAACCCAGGAATTTGTAGCTGTCTACCAACTCTATGTCCGCTCCCTGGATGTTCACCGGTGTGAAGTGAGATGTTTTCCTCTGGAAGTTAATGATCATCTCCTTTGTCTTGCTGGTGTTGAGTTGCAGCTGGTTAAGCTCATTCCAGCTGACAAAGTCCCTGATGACCGTCCTGTATTCCAGATCATTCCCCTCTGAAACACAACCTACAATGGCTGTGTCGTCGGAGAACTTCTGGATTTGACACTGTGTGGAGTTGTGTGTGAAGTCCGAGGTGTAGAGGGTGAAGAGGAAAGGGGAGAGCACCGTACCCTGAGGGGCACCTGTGCTGCAGAGTACCATGTCAGACACACAGTGACGGAGCCTCACATACTGTGTTCTGTTGGTGAGGTAGTCTATAACCCATGCAGTCAGGTGTTGGTCTACTCCCACACTCTCCATCTTTACTCTGAGTAGTGACGGCTGGATGGTGTTAAAGGCACTGGAGAAGTCCAAAAACATGACCCTCACAGTGCTCCCGCTGTCCTCCAGGTGTAGCAGTGATCTGTGCAGCAGGTAGATCACTGCGTCGTCCACTCCGATCCGAGGCCGGTAAGCAAACTGCAGGGGGTCCAGCTGAGTGCCCACCAGGGGTCGCAGGTGCTGCAGGATAATCCTCTCCATGGTCTTCATCAGGAGAGAGGTCAAGGCAACAGGCCTGAACTGGTTAGGCTCCTTGGGACGCGGTGTCTTTGGTATCGGGACCACACAGGAGGTCTTCCACAGGGCCGGGACTTTCTCCAGCCTCAGGCTGAGATTGAACAAGTGCCTGAGAACTCCACAGAGCTGGTCAGCACAGTCCTTGAGGATTCTAGGGCTGATGCCGTCCGGTCCCGGGGCCTTCCTTGCCTTGATCTTCTTCAGCTGACTCCTCACCTGATCATCAGTTATGGAGAGGGGGGTAGAGGATGGCTGGGATGGGGATGTGGGGGTGACGAGTGGTGAGTTGGTAGGGGGGGGAGGGGGGGCAGACTCAAATCTGTTGAAAAACAGATTGAGTTCATCTGCCCAGATCCTGTCCCCACTTGGCTTGGTAGAGGAGCGGACTCAGCACACACCCCTGGGGGGTCCCAGTGCTCACAATTCTTAAGCTGGATGTGCGATTGTGGACTCTGACTGACTGGGGCCTGCCTGTTAGAAAGTTAAACACCCAGTTACAGAGGGAGGGTGACAGGCCAAGTGTGAGGAGCTTATTTGTGAGTTTGTGGGGGCTGACTGTATTAAAAGCAGAGCTATAGTCTATAAATAGCATTATGACATATATGTTCTGGCCCTGTAGGCGAGAAAGGGCTGTGTGGATGGCAGTGTTGACTGCATCATCCGTGGACCGGTTCTGGCGATATGCAAACTGTAGAGGGTCCACAGTTGCCGGGATGCTCTTTTTGATGTGGGTCATGACTATTCTTTCAAAGCACTTCATTACAATAGGAGTGAGTGCTATAGGGCGATAGTCATTCAAGCAGGTCACGTTGCTCTTCTTGGGTACGGGCACTATGGTGGTGGACTTAAAGCAGGTCGGTACAGATGCTTGTGCAAGCGACAGGTTAAATATGTTAGCAAGCACATCAGCTAGCTCTGATGAGCAAACTCGAAGTGCACGTCCTGAGATGTTGTCTGGGCCTGCTGCTTTCCGTGGGTTTGTTTTGTTCAGAACCCTGCGCACATCAGTTGATGTCACCATGAGAGGTGAGTCCTGTGTGCTCCCCAAGTCCAGCCACCCTCTCTGCTCATCAGGAGTTTGGGTGTCAAAGCGAGCGTAGAACTCGTTCAGCTCATCTGGAAGTGTGGTTTGGCTGGATGTGGCTACGCTACTCCGCTGTCGATAGTCTGTGATGTGCTGGAGCCCCGCCCACATGCGCCGAGAGTCTGAGGTGGAATAGTAGCCCTCCAGCTTCTGTCTGTACTGTCTTTTGGCCTCTCGTATGGACCTCCTCAGGTCATATCTGGCCTTTTTGTAGTCCTCAGCGGTGCCCATGACAAATGCAGTCGAACGAGCACGTAGCTTAGCCCTCACATCACAGTTCAACCACTGTTTTTGGTTAGGGTATTTTCTGTAATACTTGGTGGTGGTAACAGTCTTTATGCATGTGCTAATGTAGCCAGTAACAGCAGAAGCATATTCATCCAAATCAACAGTACCATCTTCCCTCCCCGCTGCAGTTTTAAACACATCCCAGTTTGTGCAGCCAAAGCAGTCCTGAAGTACTTGATCAATTTCTTCATTCCACACTTTAACTGCTGTACTTACAGGGGGAGCTTGTTTGAGGAGTTGTATGTATGTTGGATAAAGGAATATGGAGATGTGGTCGGCCTTTCCAAAGTGGGGCATTGGAACAGCCTTCAAAGCACCTTTCATGTTGCTGTAGACTTGGTCCAGGATGTTATTTTCCCTCATGGGAAAGCTTACATGCTGGTAATATTTGGGGGAATATATAGGCGAAAAAGCCGATTATTAATACAGTAGACGCCCCTACAACGTAAATAATCCGTTCTGAGAACCTTTATGTTATAGGGTTTTTATGTTATACGAAGCGTAAAATACATGTAAATAGCCTAATCCGTTCCAAGATCTTCCCAAACTCACCCCTTTGGCCCTTCAAAATATTCAAAGTCCACCAAATATGGTGGGAAAATATAAGAAAACGTTAGCATAAACATAGTAGAGTAACATTCCAATATAAAATAAGGTAATAAATAAGATTACTGTCAATGAATAAAACTGAAAAACAAAAACAATCCTACCGTTCACGAGATGTCTTGATCAGGAGCGCAAGTGGAAGCAGGTTACGTTATGCGAGGTACTACGGTATCAACTTTACTCTTTGCTGTTCTCATCATATTATGACTTCATTCCCATAACATTTGGACTTTAGCTACATATTGTAACTTTGTACCCAAACAAAGTTTCCAGTTGGTTAGTTTCTCATATTAAGACTTTAAAAACGACTTTAACGTATTGTTTCTTTATATTCCAACTTTGTGCTCTTATGAGTTTATTTTTGTTAAAGTGTAGCTTTTTAGAATATTTGGAGTGTATACTTGTAAAACTACAGCTGTTTTATTTATTATTTATGTGTATGAGAAGTGTTTTCCGCAGAAAAACTGCCTGTTTTCGGAGGAAAAATAATTTCTGTAAAATTGTTTTGACCAAAAATGTGTGAATTTGCAGGCTTGTGAATGGATTCACGCTATGCAACAAAAGCATCAGACCCCCGATGCATGAACGCATTCGATGCCAAAGACATATTTAGACATTTTCATAAACCCGAACACCTGATCCCAACAACATATTCATACGTATTTTACACTTTTTTGCGTGAGAGGCTAAACGAGGTGATGACACAACTCCCCGCTAATGGATTTGCCTTCAGAACAATTTTAAGCCATAAAAACGGCCACAAGGTGGCAGAAGTGCAATTGATCAGAGCTTGGCAGGGATCAAGTGAACAGAGTCACATGACAGGAAGGAGGAAGTGAGAGAGCGTGGAGGAGTGTGGCGTGCAGAAGGTTACGCATTGTAGGGACATTTTAACACATGCACACGCACGCACGTTCAGTTCCAAATGTGAAAACTAAATAGTTGGTGGTGTTATATTTGTAAATAAATTGTTATTTTGATGTAAAACAAGCCTTTTTCGTGTTATGTTGGTTTAGATATTTCAGCTGCCACAAAAGCAAAAAATATTTGTGTCTAAATGAAAGTTATGCTTGAGATGTATCTTTTCACAAAAAGCTGTTTTTCTCCCTTTTTAGACAGGAACTGATATTTTCCTGAAACCTACCTACGTTCTACTGCTGATTACTAAAGAACGAAAAAAGGTCGTAATAAACTTGTTTTCCTGATGAAAGACGGGAGTGTAATCCTTCTCTTGGTACGTTCCATGTTTCTATAGACATACAACACAATATTCCGTGTGCCTTGAAAGATCAGGCCACATGGTGTAAAATGGCCGCCACTGCAGGGGTTGTCTTTTGAAAAATGTGTGGGATTGAATGAGTTAACTTGAACCAAAACCTCCAAATCGTGGAAGGAAGACACCAAAGCCAAATGAGCCAAAGTTGATTTTACTTGTATTCCTCTGCCTGATTCTTCCTGTTTTTTTTATTTTCCCAGAATGCCGAGGTGTCCGTGTTTGAGGTCAACATCCGCTTTATCGGAGGCCTTCTGGCAGCCTACTACCTGTCCGGGCAGGAGGTCAGTACTCACAAATACAACAGGAGAACTTCTGTTATTGTTGACACCCTCGTGGTCCGGTGATTATTACCTATTCATGGGGGGAAAGGACGGTAGCCAACGCTACACTTCCCGCCACCTCTCTACACATCACATCTTTGAATGCGTCTTCTGAATGCCTTTTGTTTGTATTTTGCCATTTTTATGCCTGAAAATGCTTCAAAAATGTGTAAAATCTGCTTAAATATGCATCTTTTTTCCCCTAATAATTAGGGGTGTCACGTGACATTAAAACATGACAAGATTTGTCCTTCAGCAAACATTCCTCATGGGCGTAAAACTCATTCAGCTCATTGGGAAGTGTGGTTTGGCTGGATGTGGCTACGCTACTCCGTGATGTGCTGGAGCCCCGCCAAGGGTCATGCGCCAAGGGTCTGAGGTGGAATAGTACACTTGGTGGAAGGAAAGCAGCCATTTTATTTCCTAACTGCCAAGAGTTGTGATTTGAAGCTTCCCTGTCTAGACTTTGCACTCTTCCCCCTCCCCCCTCCTCATCATCCCCCCCCACTTTGATACAGAGCTTAGCTGTCTGTCGTCCAGGGACTGGTGACAACACGCTGCTGCCGTGTATCCTTTGGCTCGCCAGGGAGCGTTTAACTCGCACGCTTCTTTGTCAAACACTCAAACCGTCAAGCTAATTAAACGCTGTCATCGAGCCTCCACATCCTTGCGGGAAAGCCATGGATGGATAGACGATGCATGGACAGATGAAGGGATTAATGGATGGATTGTTGGATGTTTGAATGGAAGGAGGGGTGAAGGTAGGGATGGATGATGGATGGATGGCTGATGGATGGATAGGATTGGGTATGGCCCGGTATGAGATTCTGACAGTATGATAACCTTGGCCAAAAATATCACATTTTGACGGTTTCACGGTATGAAAATGACAGCTCTAAGATGTTATTTGAAATTGAAACAATATCATAGAAGAAGATGGAAGGGGGAACGTGTGTATTTCAAATAAATAACAGAAGAGGTCACATGGTTTGGTTTGAAGGTTCCAATGAAAAACATCTCATGAATCACCGTTTCACAGTTCCACATGTCCAAAAGGAGTAGGAAGAAGCAAAGCTTATCTAATCCTACCCCCATCCGTTCCACATCTAGTACAGTACATATTATTCACTTCCTGCATTCCATGTCATGTTTTCTATAATAATTAGTGGAATAATTAATAATAACAATAAAAAACAAGCATGACAGAACAATCATTGTGATGATCAAGACTCTTCTGCCTCGTATTTAGCATACATCACCTGCTTGTATTGTTTTCCGTGTTTGCGTGCTACATTTCAACATTTCAGTGTTTCCTCGCTCCATTGCGGTTCACCTTTCACAGCCTCGCTGTTTAGTGGATTTTGTTACTTCAATTTTAGTGTTTTGTTGTTTGTTTGTTTGTTTTTTTACAGCGTATGGACGCTCTTACTGGCCAAGCCTGGCCCTTTAAGAAGAATTGCAATGCAGGAAGTTGAGTGTTGTAGTTCTGTGCTTTAGCATGAGGTGGCGCTATCGCTCCATTCTCTCTCTTCTGTCTGCGCCGCTCATTGTCTTCTGCATCCTGATACGCTGGCTGTAGACCATTGTCAATCAATTTCCTTTGCGCTGTCTCCTGTTGTGGTCATTGCTAACAAACTAGCTAGCCGTTGGAAACACAATTGGCTACTTCACAGATTTCACTTATTGCGGGCTATTTGGGAACCTATCCCCCCGATAAACGAGGGCACTCTGTACACTAAGTCCCCTACTAACGAACATCCGACGTGTGAACACTCGGAGATACGAACACCAGCCAACTGGTCTATTTTTTCATGTGTTTTGCCTTATAAGTCCATATTTATACTGTACATGCTTGACCAGTAGAGGGCACTGTGACACTGCTAATGGGACCTACAGGAGAGAAAGATGAGGAAGAGGAGAGAGGAAGGCTAAGAGTTGTATGATACAACCTGGACAAAGCGTGTGATTAAAGTTTATGAAGAGTTAATAGGCCTGCTTAAGTCTACACCACCCACAGAACACTACCTCTTTTAGAAGAGTCTAAACACCACCACCACCATTTGTCCTTTTTTCAATATCTCCTCCTCCTCCACCACAACGACGTATGCTCGACCACTCCTCTTCAAAGGTAAATAACATTTATCATTACGTATTATATCACTTTTATTATTGTTTTTTTCATTAATTATCCTGGTTTAATATTACTACTGCATCCAAACTCATATTTACATACATACACATATACTATATATGTATACACGTACATGTAGTACCTATGTCATTGCTAATATTACCTTTTCCCTACTTAAGAACAAATCGACTTAAGAACGGTCGTCTGGAACCAATTGTGTTCGTAAGTTGGGGACTTAGTGTACTCTCTTTCATAACAAGAGTTTTCACGGCGACTGAGGGGCTTTTGAACGTTTAATGATGAGTCCACTTCCTGCTCGTACTTGTGCTGATGGTAGACGCCAGAAAATCATCTACGCTGTTCAACTTGGTTGATGAGAATGTTTGTTGGCAAGCGTGTCAGGAGTGCCAGTGTGATGCAGTGGAGGCGAGGGAGACGTTGGGGGGCTGCCTGATGGAGATAAGAGAGAGGCAGCGTGAAACATGAATGCCAGAAGGAGGACGAGCCTTCTGACGTGTCTCCATCAGGGAGGCCACATCATCTCACCATGAATTAGTCAAACACGTTCAGGAGCTGCTGGCCATGCGCATCCTCTTTTGCGGATTCCCCACATTTGGACGAGAAGAAACTCCGTTGTTCTATTTCCAGCCGTGCTCTTGGGGGGTGAGACGTTTTGCTAACATGGAATAACGAATCGTCTGGAGGAGCAAAGTCCCATGCGGCCAACATCCCGGCCCTTTCCAGGTCGACAAGATCACATGCCGGAGGCCCCCCCCATACGTACTTCACTTTCAACTCCTGTGAACTACCGTGGAGTCTCAGTTGTCGTGATGACCATATTTTTATTTTCATAGTCTTTTGCCCTACTTTGCTGATTTTCAGCTTTAACGAAACTTCCTTCCTGGGTGCAAACATTTCAGTTTCAATTCAAGGCGGCCCCGTGTGCGTTTGTGTGCGCGTATGAGCGACGCACTGGTCGGAGCATGAAGAAATATTAACGATGAACTTCCCCACTTTGGTTTGCGGGGGACGCACGGGCTGACGTTGACATCCGCACGATGTTGTTCAACAAAAAGAGAGACCAGAGACAAGGACAACAGCAGCAACAACAACAATTGTGACAGCAAGAACAGAACAACAGAAACATACAGAACGACATCAGCAAATAAATGTCTGTGACAACTATAAAGACGAAAAAGGACATAAGGACAAAGGACAAAACAATATCAACAACCACAATGACAACGCTGTCAATGACAATCACACATAATAGTAGTCATGAAATGATGAACTATGATAGTGATCACAATGACAATACTGCATTGAAACAGTCACACATAATAGTAGTAATGAAATGATGAACTATGATAGTAATCACAATGACAATACTGCATTGAAACAGTCACACATAATAGTAGTAATGAAATGATGAACTATGATGGTGATCACAATGATAATACTGCATTGAAACAGTCACACATAATAGTAGTCATGAAATGATGAACTATGATAGTGATCACAATGACAATACTGCATTGAAACAGTCACACATAATAGTAGTAATGAAATGATGAACTATGATAGTGATTACAATGACAATACTGCATTGAAACAGTCACACATAATAGTAGTAATGAAATGATGAACTATGATAGTGATCACAATGACAATACTGCATTGAAACAGTCACACATAATAGTAGTAATGAAATGATGAACTATGATAGTGATCACAATGACAATACTGCATTGAAACAGTCACACATAATTGTAGTAATGAAATAATTGTCTATGATAGTGAACAGAATGATAATTACTCTAATGACCATCATTGTAAAAAAAAAACAATAGTCATCCTGCTGATATCACCGTCGCTGTAATAAAACCAACAACATGATAACATCCTGGTTAACTCAGTGAGTAATGTGGGGAAGTACGTATGTACTGTGAGTGTGCATATGTACAGGTATCTCTGTATGTGGGGAAGACTTCATACATATAAAGGTGCAAGAATGTGTGGGCGTGTAATTGTCACTGAGAATGCATGAAAGGAAAGGAGAGGGCCCGCCTTCCACCTCCCAGAGAGCCCCGCCCCAAATAGCCAGGCCGAGCCCCCGTCGCCAGAAGGCCACCAGGCCCACAGGGGCAGGCAGCACAAAGATCAGTGCCCCAAGAGCCAGCCCAGAGAGCCATCCCCCCCGGGAAGACCAGCAAGGGGCCGAAGAAATGTAATCCCAGCCGAAGGACTGCCAACCCCTGAGACCAACGAGAGATCACACCCCACAAAGGCAGACGAGTACCGGTGGCCACAAACCAGCAGGCCCAGAGACGCCCCCACAACCGGAAAGAAGCCCACCCGCGCCGGAAGCGCCAATCCCCGCCTACCGCCACCCCCACCCCAGGGAGCGGAGCCCGGCCCGCCCCGGGCCAACCCCCGCCCGACCCCCGACACAGGGCCACCCCGCCCAGGGATGCAGAAGGCACACCCTCCACCCACCCGGCGGAGGCACAGGCGGCAGAGATGTATCACCCAGCACCCGACCCCACGGAGCAAACCCCTGTATGCCCCCCCAAAAAAATAAATAACTAAAATAAATAAATAAAAGTACACACACACACACGCACGCACATACACACTCCTACGCACTCACCCACACGCACGCACATACACACTCCTACGCACCCACACGCACGCCCATACACACCCCTACGCCCCCACGCGCACGCACATACACAATCCTACGCACGCACACATGCACACAAACACACACAAACACACACACAGTGGTCGACTGCCTGACACCCGGAAGCCTCACCCTATCCCCCGTTGGTAACCCAAGGAGCAGCTCCAATCCAGAACCCAGGCGCGGAGAGCGTGGACAGCCGGGGAGCAGGAAGACACCAGGCCACACCCTCCCAACGGTAGGACGCCGCCAGCAAGGCAGACAGAGGAGCCAGCGAGGAGGAAAGCGGGAAACTGAGCAGGCGGGCGGGAAAACAGGCGAGCAGCCAGGCGAACCACCACACAGCCCCAACCGACACCCGCGGGCCAGCAAACCCCGAAGGGGGAGCGGGAGCACCGCACCCCAAGCCGCAGGGAGGCCAAGCACCAGAGCCGAGAAGGCGAGACCAGCAGCAGACCAGCCGACGGACCCCACAAACCACCAGAAGCCAGACCAGCCACATGCCACCAGAGCCGACAGCGCACCACCCACGCACCGGAGCCCCCCCCCCCGACAAGCCCGCAGACAGACCGGGGGAGGCAAGGACACAGACAGCGGCCCAGCAGAGCAGAAAGCACAACGGCGAGAAACGCCCAAGCGCCCGGCAGACCACAACTCCCCCCAGCGGGCCCGGCCCCAGGGCACGAGGCACCCCAATCCAGCCCGTCCCACCCGTGTATGTGATAAGGTGTAATTGTGTCTATAATGCAATTAAAAAAAAATTAATAAATAAAATAAAATAAAAGAGGACAGCTACGAAAAGCTGGTCTCTGTGTCCCTGAGGGGTGTATCTGTGTGCATGTATATGGGGTGTATGTGGATGATAGCTAATGATGCAATTAAAATCGGGGGACAGCTGCCGCTCGGAGGGCCCCTCACCTGACCAGCCCCCCCAAACCCTAAGTGTCTACTGCGATTAAAATTGGGGGGCAACAGGTCAGTGGCACGGCAGAAGCAAAGGAGCCCCGTAAGGCAGCTCCCCTCCCCAACCATGCCCGACCATAGGCCACCCCCCAAAGTCCTATATGAATGTGAGGTGGTGCAGTGGCACAGGAAGGACGGGGGCCCCATACCCCAACGCCGCCCAAACCGAGCAGGGGGGGGACCAAGGACACATGACCGACCGGCCACCCACCACAGCCCAGGCTCGGGCGAGCACACAGGCCGCAGGACACACCACAGGCCCTACCCGGCCCGCCAGGATGCCCAGTCCGGCCCACCCAACCTCCCAGAGGCGATACCCCCAGCGCTCCCCAACACTGGAGCCCCACCGGAGGTAGCGTCCACAGCGCCACCCCCAAACCGCCAAACACCACAGACCAGCCACACGCCCCAAGGCAGATCTGACCACCACCAGGAGAGCGGGAACCGCGCCCACGCGCCCCCCACATAACACCACGGCCAGCAAGGGAGCACCGGACCCCACATAGAGCGGAGCACGGCCACACCCACGAAGCACACAAGCCAGAGGCGCCAGGGAGGGACAGAGAAGCAAGCACCGCACAACAGGGCCCACGAGAGGAGCGGCCCCCCGCCCGGCACCCAAGAAGATTGCCCCGCCCCCCACCACGCCGCAGACCGGCAACCACTCAACCCCCCCGCCCATCCACCAACACGCCAAGGGAGAAACCCCGGAGGGAGGGAGACAACCGCCGGCCAGGAAGCAGAGACCAGCCAGACACCAGCAGGTAGCAGGAACTGCCCACCAGCCCCACCCCCAAGCCCCCGGCCAAAGCCACCCCCCGACCGCCCCACCCCGGAGCAAGCATCCCCCCGCCAATCCCGGCCAGCGCCACGCAGAAGAACACCACGCCGCCCGCACCCACCCGCTCACCCACCCGCGGCCCCCACACACCCCGCCCACCAAGCCACAGCGGCCCCGTCCCTGAAGGGAGAAAGCAAGGGATCCCCTCCAACCCAGCACCACACACCCCCCACCCCAAGCCCAAACCGCACATCCGTGACCCCCACCTCCGCGCCCCCAGTCACCCGCGGGACAGCCACAGGCGCCGGAGGACAACAAGCAACTCCCACCTATCATACATACACCACACACATAAATCGGTAAAATAAAATAAAATAAAATAAATAAATTTAATTTAATTAAATTAAAAAATAAATAAAGAAATAAATAAAAAGGGGCAACCCAAACCACCCTCCCACCCAGGGGAGATAGCTCCGCAGGTGCAGCTGGGCTTTAGGCACCCGCGCCCCCACCAGGGGGAGAGGCCGGCCGCCACACCCCACACCGGACGACCCCACGCGGCAGCCAAGCAGGAGGGCCCAGGGCAGACCCCGCCCCACCCCCAGAGGCAAAGGAGGCGAGGGAGAGCCAGCGCCACCAGCCGCACACGGGCCCCCCCCAGCAGCAGTAGGCGCCCAGCACCCGCAGGATGCAGCACCCCGCCCACCCACCACCCCGGAGGTCAACCAACGCCGCCCCCTGGACGGCCCCCCCGACCCCGCCCCCACCCCATCACCCGACCCGGACCCCTCCCCACCCCCACCCACCAGCCCCCCCAGGCAGGCAGCCCAGCAAAGAAGACCCGGGACACCAAGCCCGCCCCCGCCCTCCCCCGAGGTACCAGGGCCACCCAGCGACCAGGACCACACCCCATGCCAGATGAACAAGACCCCCAGGGGCAGAGACAGACGCCCTCACCCCCCCGAGAGTCAGGTCAGGGAATTAATTATTGGTGCCCATATAGACTGAAATTCTGACATTTGTTCCTTAGATTCAGCAGACATTCTCTCCATAGCTATATGATCTAACAAAAGATTTTTGTAAAGAGCTATGTTCAGTTTCTTCCTTGATTTCCAATTGATGAGAATGGTTTTCTTGGCGTTGTTTAATGCGGTGATGAGAAGCTGTGTTTGGTTTGTTTCTACATCAATTGTGGAGAGATCGCCCAGCAAGCATAGTAAAGGGGAGGTAGAAAAGGAGAACCCAAGTGCCAAAGATAGGTACTCACACACTCCGTGCCAAAAATTGTTCATGGGAGCACAGGTCCACATGGAGTGTAAGTAGTCATCTATTCTATGGTCTGAGCAGTGTGTACAGATGTTAGAGTCAGTTAAGCCCATTCTAAACATTCTATGTCCTGTGTAGTGTACTCTATGAAGGATTTTAAACTGAATCAGCTGTAGGTTGGGATTATTTATTGACCGGGAAGCATTCAGACATATCTGCTTCCAGAATTCAGTGTCACAGCTTGTAGCTCAATCTGAGTTCCATTTGGAGATTGGTACTCTGATTGTGTTGTCATTTTTTGAAAGTAGAACAAATAATTTAGATAATGTTTTAGGGGCAGATATTTTTAAAAATTGGTCAATAGTGGTATTGCTTTCCCATGATATATACCTGAAACTTGAGGAAAAGGCTTCTTGAGACGTCATCTGTACTTCTGTGAAGAAGGTGTCGGACGTTTCGCTCCTCATCCGAAGAGCTTCGTCAGCGAACTAATAAGTGCTGGTAGCTTAGGCCTTAAATACAGTAAGAGTGGGTGGAATTGGTGTGCCAACACCCTCCTCCTATTGGTTTGTTACACTAAGCCTGGGCGGAGTGGTGGTATAATCCTATCCTGTTATTAACACCTCCGATAAAAGGGAAGTGTCGCTCCCCGAATTGGGTATGAACGACTCTGATACTGGCTTGTTTAGCATCTATTGTTCTGGCTCGGCCCTGCCTTCACCTCATTTGCAAGACTAAGAGCTGTGGGTTTTGGTCTCAGTAACCTGCTGAACACAGGGTCAGCACCCACAGCTCTTAGTCTTGCAAATGAGGTGAAGGCAGGGCCGAGCCAGAACAATAGATGCTAAACAAGCCAGTATCAGAGTCGTTCATACCCAATTCGGGGAGCGACACTTCTGCTGATTGAGGACCACTAGAATTGTCCCTGCGATGTTGATAAAGCCTTTTTTGGAGCAAAAAAAGGCTTGGAGATTGGTACTCTGGTACTCCAAAAAGGCTTTTTTGGAGCAAAAAAGGCTTTATCAACATCGCAGGGACAATTCTAGTGGTCCTCAATCAGCAGTACATCTACACCTGAAAGCTACCAATCACTCCTTTCAGGACAGCGAGGTAAAGATTTTGGCCAAAAAAAACAGATGGTTTGAAAGAGGAGTAAAGGAAGCTATTTTTGTCAAACAACAGAACCCATCATTGAATCGGAATGGTGGTTTGAGGTTTAATTTGGACCCTGTGTTCAGCAGGTTACTGAGACCAAAACCCACAGCTCTTAGTCTTGCAAATGAGGTGAAGGCAGGGCCGAGCCAGAACAATAGATGCTAAACAAGCCAGTATCAGAGTCGTTCATACCCAATTCGGGGAGCGACACTTCCCTTTTATCGGAGGTGTTAATAACTGGATAGGATTATACCACCACTCCGCCCAGGCTTAGTGTAACGAACCAATAGGAGGAGGGTGTTGGTACACCAATTCCACCCACTCTTACTGTATTTAAGGCCTAAGCTACCAGCACTTATTAGTTCGCTGACGAAGCTCTTCGGATGAGGAGCGAAACGTCCGACACCTTCTTCACAGAAGTACAGATGACGTCTCAAGAAGCCTTTTCCTCAATGGGCAACTCCTGTACGACTGAGAGCCTACACAGATACCTGAAACTTGCTTTAATTATAGATTTAATTTGTATGTATTCAAGAAATTTGTTATGATTTATGAAATGAGATAAAGTTCTTTCCTTTAATTATATTTTTCATACAACTTATTCCTTTTTCGTGCCATGTTGGGAAATTTAATGGTTTCTTTTTAAGCAAGATGTCAGGATTATTCTAGATGGGAGTGTATTGGCAAGGAGTGAGCGAGAATTGAGTTATTTTTAGAAATTCCCACCAAGCTGTAAGAGTGGTGCTTATATTTATACTTTTAAAACAATTATTTTTCCGGAGGATTTGGCTAATGAAGGACAGGTTACAAATTGGGATTCCGTGGCTAGGTGATTGTTCTATGTCTAGCCATAAATAATCCAATGGGTTAGGTTTGATCCATTTTAAGATATACTGTAACCTGTTTGCAAGGAAGTAGTTGGAGAAGTTTGGGAGTTCTAAGCCCCCATATTCTTTAGATTTTTGTAACGTTTTGAGACTTATTCGTGCTGGCTTATTTTTCCAAAGAAATGTATTTATATATGAATCTAATGACTTGAACCAAATTATAGATGGTTTGGTGGGGATCATGGAAAATAGATAATTAACCTTTTGTAAAATAATCATTTTCACGGTGGATACTCTGCCTGTAAGTGAGATGGGCAAGGTTCTCCAACGTGCAAGATCATCCTCTATTGACTTCAATAGTGGAGTATAATTCAAGCGGATCAGGTCTGACAGGTTGGAGGAAATGTTAATACCCAAATACTTAATGTTCCCTGAACACAGTGGAATAGAGGGGGTGCTCTGGAAACCAAAGTTAATGGGCAGTACTGTGGATTTAGACCAGTTAATGGAGTAATCTGAGAAGATGCTATAATTGTTAATGAGTGAGATGAAGAATGTGAATTATCTAGGAAGAGTAATACATCATCAGCATAAAGGCTTATCTTATGATGAACATTTGTGGTGTGGATCCCTTTAATATTTATATGTTGTCCAATTGCTGCTGCAAGAGGTTCAATAAAGATAGCAAATGGTGAGGGAGAGAGTGGACACCATTGCCTCTCTTTGTAAAGTAAATTCTGGAGAGATGTGATTGTTGGTCCGAACAGAGGCCTTCGGGGTGTTGTATAGTATTTTAATCCATGTTCTAAATGAATCTCCAAAGCCAAATTTTTGTAGTGTTGCAAAGAGAAATTTCCAGTTTACTCTGTCAAATGCTTTTTCAGCATCTAATGAGACAATTGTGGTTTCTAAATTATGGATGATAGAGTAATCAATCAAATTGATTAGACGGCATACGTTGCTAGTTGAGTGTCTCCCCTTGATAAATGTATTATATGTGTATGTATGTATGTATGTATGTACTTTATTTATCCCACAGCGGGGAAATTTACTTGTTACAGCAGCAAGCAAGCAAGACAAGTAAAGAGAACAGTGTAAAGAAAGCATAGTGTCTACAACATGGTTCAGGTGGTGCAGGTGTTGTAGAGCCTGACAGCGGTCGGTATGAAGGACCTGCGGAACCTCTCCCTCTTACACCGTGGGTGTAACAGTCTGCTGCTGAAGGAGCTGCTCAGGGAAACAACAGTGTCATAGCGGGTGAGAGGTGTTGTCCATGATGGATGTCAGCTTAGCCAACATCCTTCTCTCCCCCACTTCCTCCACGGAGTCCAGAGGACCGTCCAGGACAGAGCTCGCTCTCCTGATCAGCCTATTGATCCTGCTCCTGTCCCTGTCCGTGTGCCCCCTCTCCAGCAGCCCACAGCATAGAAGATGGCTGAGGCCACCACAGAGTCATAAAAGGTCCGTAAAAGAGTCCTGCACACACCAAAGGACCTCAGTCTCCTCAGCAGGTGGAGGCGACTCTGGCCCTTCTTGTAGAGGGCGTGGGTGTTGACGGACCAGTCCAGTTTGTTGTTAAGGTGAACACCCAGGAATTTGTAGCTGTCTACCAACTCTATGTCCGCTCCCTGGATGTTCACCGGTGTAAAGTGAGATGTTTTCCTCTGGAAGTTAATGATCATCTCTTTTGTCTTGCTGGTGTTGAGCTGCAGCTGGTTAAGCTCACTCCAGCTGACAAAGTCCCTGATGACCGTCCTGTATTCCAGATCATTCCCCTCTGAAACACAACCAACGATGGCTGTGTCGTCGGAGAACTTCTGGATGTGACACTGTGTGGAGTTGTGTGTGAAGTCCGCGGTGTAGAGGGTGAAGAGGACAGGGGAGAGCACCGTACCCTGAGGGGCACCTGTGCTGCAGAGTACCATGTCAGACACACAGTGACGGAGCCTCACATACTGTGGTCTGTTGGTCTGGTCTTAGGTATATATTATATATGTGTATTATATGAGGGGTAACTTTTTCCAGCCTTATAGCTAACGCTTTGCATATTATTTTAAGATCTGCATTAATCAGTGAAATTGGACGATAACTGGAAGGTAGTGTTGGGTCCTTATCCGGTTTCAGCAGGAGACTGATTGTAGCTGAGTTCATGTTTGGAGGCAAGCATGAACTGTCTTTGATTTCCAAAACCATTCTAAGAAATATTAGGGCTAGTAATGACCAGAATGTTTTATAAAACTCGGCAGGGAAACCGTCAGGTCCTGGTACTTTGTTATTCGGCAACCAGTGTAGAGCGTTATGGAGTTCTATTAATGAAATGGGAACCTCTAAGTTTGTCATCTGTTTGTCATTTAATTTTGGTAATTCTATGGTGTTGAGAAATTTTTCCATATCTGGGAGAGATGGTTTAATCTGAGGTGTATATAGATTTTTATAAAAGCTCCTAAAGACGGAATTAATTTCCTCCGGGAGGTGAGTGATATGACCTCCTGAGTTTCTAATGGAGGAGATAGAGCTTTTTTCTTTATTGACTTTTAGTTGGTTAGCTAAGTATTTTCCGTGTTTATTGCCATGCTCAAACTTTTCCAAACGTAGTCTCTGCAGTTAGAACTGAATTTTCTTGTCAGTAATTTCTTTTAAGTCTAGTTTCAGTTTCCTTAGGTTACTTAGAATATGCTCATCTTGTGAGTCAGCATGAGCTGCTTTGAGGATTTGGATTTTTTTCTCCAACTCTGATTCTAGTAATCTCTCTTTCTTTTTCTTATATGATGAATATGAAATGGTTTTTCCGCGCATTACTGCTTTTGCTGCCTCCCACGGAATACTAGCCGAGACACCGGGTTGGTTGGTCATTGAAGTCTAAAAACATTGTCCACTCTCTTTCAAAGTATTTTAGGAAGTCTGAGTCTTTTAGTAATGATGTATTTAATCTCCAGCATCTAGTAGGAGCGCTCATAGTTTGGTTCGTGAGAAAAAGAGAGACTGGGGCGTGGTCACTAATGGTGATAGGGTGTATGTGAATGTTTGAAATGTCAGATATGATTGAGTTGCTTGTCAAAAAGTAGTCAATACGAGAGTAGGTGTGGTGCACTGGTGAGAAATAAGTATATTCCCTGTGAGTAGGGTGGTAAGAGCGCCAAGCATCACAAAGACCAAAATCATTCATGTATTTCTTCAGTATCGATGGTGATTGAGACTCACGATGTCTCCCAGCTGGGCTAGACCTGTCCACTTCTGGATTAAATACTAAGTTGAGGTCCCCTCCCAAGATCATACTTGTATGCAAATGTGCAGAGAGAGAAGAAAAGAAGGCATGAAAGAAGGAGGGGTCGTCAACATTCGGACCATATATGTTGGCAATGCAGAAATGTACATTATCAACAGATATGTTCATTATTTTATATCTCCCTTCTGTGTCTGGAATAGTGTTGTGGAGTGTAAAATTCACCCTCCTGTTCATTAAAATAGCTACCCCTCTCTGTTTGGAGTTGTAACTTGCTAAATATGTGTGTGGACAGCTGACTTGGACATGTGAGTCTCTTGTAATAAGACAATGTCTGCTTGGGTGTTCCTCAAATGATTAAACGGTTTTTGTCTTTTTTCTATCGACCCAACTCCCCTGACATTCCAAGTGACAAACTGTAGTGAGTTCATCCTAGACTAGCTTTAGTGATGTGTGTGTAAACAAGATCAAATGTGAAGTATGTGTACCTGGAAGTAAAAATCATGGGAGTATATACAGTACATTTAAATGTATGCTTAATTTGTACATAGGTAAAGTGTAACATAGTAATCCTGAATGAACTAAGCCAACTAAAGTGAGGACGTGATGTGGGTTTATGCATAAGTGAGATGAGCGTGCTTGTGAGTAGTTGTGATATCCATATCAATAGTAGAATATGATGTGTATGTGTAGGAGAATGCGTGCACGTGTGTGTATTTGTGTGAATAGCTTGAATTTGGTTGGGTTTGGACTTTGAGGGTGTATGATGTCACTGTGAGGAGATGCTGATTGAAGGAGACAGCTGGCAGACAAGAGGATATGTGACAATATGAGGAGGGGAGAAAACGTGAGACAGAGGGGGGAATAGAAGAGGAAGAAAGAGAAGAAGAAAAAAAGGACAAAAAAGAAGAAAGGCTGTGCATACATACAGTGGGAGAGAGAGAGAAAAAAAGGGGGGGGTAAAGTGGAAGCAGACAGTAACATGCAAATGCTACAGGTGTGCGCGCTGCGAGATAGAAAGAAAAGTTACCTGGTTGAGATAGATCATTAGTTACCATATCAATACAGCCACGGTGTTACTTCCTGGTCGCGGTAAAGTTGTCCATTGACAAAGAGTTTATCCACCGTGATGACAGCTCGGCATCCCTCGTTGATGAACTTCCTCCGAACATGGAATAGGCGTCGGCGCCTGTCGAGGATTTCTCGGGGGAATTGATCGTTGACGCTGAAGTCCGTCCCCTTCAGCTTCCGACCTCGGCCCTTCACCTGTTCCTTCTGCTTGAAATGTTCAAATTTCGCCACGATGGGTCTCGGCCTACGGTTCTCTGGCTTCTTGGCTCCCAAGCGGTGAACGCGGTGAAAAGTGATATTTTGGATGGCGTCCGCTGGGAGTTTGAGTTGTTGCGCCATGAAGGCCCTCACCGATTCTTCCGGGTCCTCCTCAGATTTTTCCGGAATTCTTGCGAAGACCAGATTGTCCCTCATGCTCCGAGCCTGGAGGTCTAAAATCGTCTCCTTAATGGTCTTATTTTCTTGGACGAGTTGTGAAACTCCGTCGGTGAGGGACTTCACCGAGTCGCGGAGGGTGGCGTTCTCCGTAACCAAGGAGACGATCTGGTTTTAGCTGAATTCCAGAGATTCACGGATGGCCTGGAATTGTTTGTGAAGCACCTTGACGAGAGCGAGGCGGCCGTCCAAGCAAATCAGCCTCTTGTCGATGGACTCAAGGATGTCTCTGATGTCAGTGCCTGGCGGAGATATTTCTTCAGGTGAGTCCTCCGGGCGGCTCCGTTTGGGGTTTGGTGTCTTGGGTGATTTTCCCATAACTACGCGTTCGAAGCACCCGTCGATGTACTCCTCCAGATCTTCCAGTTTTTGGCTTGGTTAGGTGTCTAAGGTGTTTAATATGCTGGTTTTGTGTTGAGATACTTTGCGGATGTTTTAGTAGTTGATTGTTTGTCTTTTTTTTCCAGAGCGCTATGTTCCGCTTGTCTGTATTCCGCGCGTCACGCACACTCTCGTGAGATTACAGCATCACGTCACTTCCCCACCCGTGTGTTTTTCACACATCCATGTGACATCTCAGTTCCCGTGCGCACTCTCTCATGCCAACGTTGGCCGAATGCTGCCTGCCTTCGCATCGCTAGGGGGAGATTGTGGTCACGGTTGTAGTTTTGTGGGGAGGGGATGAGGAAGCGACATGCTAAGAAGCCATCAGCCTAACGCAAGGTTGTCCAAAGTGCAGCCTTGGGGACGTTTGTGTTTTATTGGTCTGCGGCACATTGCAACATATGCTGTCATTTCAGAAGAAAACGAAAGAAAAACAACAACAACCGCAAAACATGAAGAAATCAAACACCTGGGGGGGCATCGGGATGATAAACTGGACTGGACTGCCAACATGGACGCTCTGGGCAGGAAAGGGCAGAACCGTCTGGACTTCCTCAGAAGGCTGGCGTCCTTCAACGTATGCAAGAAGATGCTACAGATCTTCTACCAGACCGTGGTAGCTAGCGCCCTCCCTTATGCAGTCGTTTACTGGGGGGGCAGCCTCAAGAACACTCCCGGACAAACTGGTGAGGAAGGCGGACTCTGTCGTTGGCACGCAGCTGGACAGCCTGGCATCTGTGGCACAGCAAAGGACACTGAGGAGGCTCCTTTCCTTTCCTTCACGGACAACCAGCATCATCCACGCACAGAAGAGCAGATTACTATCACTCTTCCCCCCCCCCACGACACACAGGGCTGGACTTATTATGGATGGTGATGATGTTGATGATGATTGTTATTATGTATTATTATTATTATGATTGATGATGATGATTATTATTATTATTATTATTGTTGTTGTTGTTGTTGTTGTTCCGTATTTATTGATTGATTCTTCTATTGTCTGTTCTCCTCTCATGTGCTGGAGATGAAGGAAGTGTTTCCGTGCACGTGTTGGTGTGAGCATGAGTGAGTTTGTGGTGTCATCGTTCATCTTCTTCTTGCCACCCGTGCTCCTGCTGGCGCTGATGATGATGATGATGATTACCGCAGTGCTCGGAAAAGCTGAACAAGACGTGCCGCCTGATGATCGTTCACCATCTTGGAATGTTTGCATCGTTCCGCAGATGTTTAAGCTGAAGGCGGTCCAGCTGGCTGAGAAGCTCCTCCCTGCCTTCAACACCCCCACAGGGATCCCCTGGGCCATGGTCAACCTGAAGAGGTGTGTGATGCCATCATCGTCATCATCATCATCGCTCAGCTGGTCTACAAAGCAACACGATTGACATCTTCGTGATCCAAGGTGCTAACGTCCTTCCTTTCTCTCCCCAGCGGCGTTGGGCGGAATTGGGGTTGGGCGTCCGCCGGCAGCAGCATCCTGGCCGAGTTTGGAACGCTGCACATGGAGTTTGTCCACCTGACCTACCTGACGGGAAACCCAGTCTACTACCAGAAGGTACCATGGCGCTGTTGGCGGGCGCTTGGCTGCAATACTGCCAGTTGCCTGCAGGGGGCAGCGATGCCATCTGCTTTTAGCTCCAGCAGTGGTTACGCGTATATGCCGTCCATCCTCAGGGGGGCACCAGAGGTCTCATGGGGATTGGCAGCACCTTGAGAAAAAAAAAGAATGTGGAAAGGCAAAATGGATAGTTTTTTTTTTTTTTTTTTACTTTCCTCAGTGGCAATATTACTTTTAAACTGTAGATTACATTTCTAAGTCATCTTCAGTTCATAAAACTAAATCAAAATTGCCATTTTTTTCATATATTTTATGTATCACGTGTGTGTGTAGTTATTGCCTCTGCCAAGCAAAGCGAAAAGCATGTTATTAGCATGGTAGCATTTTTAGCCGTTTTCATGGGTTGACATTTATATAAACATTTATCACTATCATGCTAGGTGTTAGCATGCTAATATTAGTATGTTTGCATTGCTAGCAAGCATTTTTAGTCATTTTTATAGCTAGACACTATTATGTTAGGTGTTAGCATGGTAGCATTGCTAGTATGCTAACACTAGCATAGTATCATTTTTAGTCATTTTCATAGGTAGACACTGTTATTGCAGGTGTTAGCATGCTAATGTTAGCATGGTGACATTGCTAGCATGCTAACATTAGCATTCTAGCATTTCTTGTGATTTTCATGAATATAAACTTAAGCAGACACTTAGCATTATCATGCTAATGTTAGCATGCTAACATAATTATGCTAACATTTTTAGCATTTTCAAAGGTAGAAACACTACACCACATGTGTCAAACGCTGGAGGGCTGAGACGCTGCAGGTTTTCTCTCAAACTAGTTTCTTCAGCAGGTGATTTAATTGATGAGCTCCTTCCCTCAAACTGAAGGTGTTGATCATTAAAATCACCTGCTTTAGTGACTGGCTGGAAAGAAAACCTGCAGTGTCTCGGCCCTCCATGGCACCAGTTTGACACCCCTGGTCTACAGTGATATTATACTAGGTGTTAGCATGCTAATGTTAGCATGCTTTAAGTCATTCAAACCTTTTCATTTAGGTTTACGTTATGCGAGGTACTACTGTATGTAGATAAAATAAAAGTAGGACAAATATTTATGGTGTAAATCACAATATGGGGGAACTATAACACTTGGCGGATGTCTGCGCTCTTTCTAGTTATTATTCATATTGTTATTCTTTCGTACTTTTACAGGTGATGCACATTCGAAAGCTGCTAGCCAAAATGGACCGTCCCAATGGGCTGTACCCTAACTACCTGAACCCCCGCACCGGCCGCTGGGGCCAACGTGAGTTCATTTGTTTTTAAAGTCCACTACAGCTGAAATATTGTCATGTAAAAGATCAGGCATGTGGCAGAATGTTGTGCTTTGGTCCAGAGCTTTCAGTGTAACAACCAAAAAAAAAGAGTACTGAACAGAAGCAAAGAGAAGGATTGATTGTCCTCAGTGAGAACAAATGCAGGAGGCGCAGGGCGATGGAAGAGAAGCAAAGCAGCATTCTCACCATATTGATCTCTGTCTGGCGGCCCGCCCGAGGACATTAACGTCTCCCGCCGTCACGTCCGACACGCACCGCCGCTCTGTTTTCTCTCTCCTCAATGTTGGCTCTCGTTAACGCTGCTTTTGACAAATATATCGACAGCCGCTGAAGTGTGTTGATTAACGCAATTTGTTTTCAATACTTTTTCCATTGAAATGTACTTTAGTTGGTATTGTAACTAGCAGTATTTAGTGCAGTAATTCCTTACCACTGCTTCACTCTATGATGGTTTTTCAAAATAGATGAAGGAATAGTCGTGTTTTGGTGTTGGATGCTGTCTGTGCTTAGTCAGAGCCTATTTACGCTAATCTTAACCATTTTTTGCCCAAATTAAGCATTTCCAAGCATAAAAAATGTCGAAATAAAGTACAATAGAAAAAGAAGGCATTTAAAGACGTGATAACACTGGTGTTTGCCCCCTCCCTGCTCTTTTTTTGTTTTTGCATGTTTGTCACACTTCAATGTTTCAGATCATCAAACTAATGGAAATATTTTAAATCAACCTTTTTATTATGCAGGGATGAAAACAATCCAAAGCTACATGTCCCTGTGTGAAAAAGTGATGGCCCCCTAAAGCTAATAAGTGGTTGCCCCCCCCTTAGCAGCAACAACTGCAATCAACTTGCAATGAGTCTCTTCCAGCGCTGGGGAGGAATTTAGCAGAATTGTTGTCATTCAGCCACATTGGAGGCTTTTCCTTTTGAAGGTCATGCCACAGCATCTCAATAGGATTCAGGTCAGGACTTGGACTAGACCACTCCAAAGTCTTCAGCCATTCAGAGGTGGACTTGCTGGTGTGTTTTGGATCATTGTCCTGCTGCAGAACCCAAGTTGCTTTCAGCTTGAGGTCACCAACATTCTCCTTCAGCACAATTCACACAGGGCCATGTAGCTTTGGATGTTTTTTTTTCTCCCTTAATAATAAAAAGTTTCATGAAAGGCTGCATTTTGTGTTCACTTGTGTTGTCGTTGGCTAACATTCACGTTAGTTTGAAACATCTAAGGGGGACAAACATGCAGAAAAAGAAGAAATGAGGAAGGGGGCAAAGACTTGTGTAATGTTTGCATATCATTGGAGTCGAAGGTTCCAAAGGCTCCTCCTTGGCTGATGCATGCGAGGTACATGCGCTTGAAGGGGGGGGCAGTGCTGCACATTTTAGTGTCAAAAGAAATGCAAGCCAGCATCACCAACACCTGCACTGACACCGAAACCTTTGACTGAACAGTTTCCAAGGTCATGGAATGATTTAGGAGAAATCTGCCCTTTTTTGGAATTTCATCCACAATCGTCATGTGACAACATGAACACGTCGTTCACGTTCTGTGCGCTCTGAAGATAGAAGAGGCAGCTCAGAAGGCACCAGCAAGGTGAGCGGCATGTGAAGCACATTGTTCTTCTTATTGTTGTTCTTATTAACATTGTTAATAAGAACCCAAGAACTACCTCACCTGCACAGTGACACCTCGCCACACCACAGTGGCTAGCTACTATCCGGCTAGCCACTAGCATCCTTCCACACCAGCCAAAGGTCACGATACATTTTGGAGCTGCCGCTGCTGAGTGTAGCGTTCCTTTCTCTGTTGCTATGTGAAATCAACCCACTCAGGAAGGAAGTATTTCATGTTGGGATGAACGTACGTGATGCTACACGCTCACAGCGTGGATGGAACACCACCAAACCTTCTTGGGGGTGTTTTCATAGGCCAAATAGGTGTGTACCAGTATGTGCAGTGATGAGCTGCATCTTTTTACCTGTTTTTATGTCTTTAGAATGCACAGAAAAGAGAAGGACATGGGTGTATGTCTCACATAAGCATTGGGGATGATAGGAAGAATTTCATAAAAAAGTGCAATTTTCCTTTAAATGTGTTGCTCACCATTTTTATTTGTGAACAATTCAACAAAATTAAAGAAATAAAACACTCTTGAAACACTTTTGTCAATTCATGACCAGGATGCAATGAGAGGGGCGTGAGGGGCGTGTCCCATCTGTCGAACAAAAGAAGTTAACCGCTGTCGAAGCTAGCCAGCTAGCTAGTCTTAGCTGCGAGCAGTGGCCTCCATCGCCCGTCTTGCTGCTTTAGCAGTAATACCAACACGTGCATGGCGCAGATCAAGGGTACCCAAGTGTTACATTTTGGGTAAAATGTCAAACTGGTGGATAGACCTTGGTAAGGTTCTCAACACAAACTTCAAACATTGCAAAACACACACCCAACATACCAGAGCTGGAGACATCTTCCATTTCCCATAGCAACCTTCCCAAGTTCACTCTTTCTCAAACGTAATGCTCATAACTCGGTGTCCACTTTATGCTGTTATTTCTGCATAGATTTGACTTTTGTTAGAAAAGTAACTTATATTTGAGAGAGTATCATAAAGTAAATAAAAACAAGTGACAAATCTAGATGTTGAGTTAAAGCTCTGAAAATATGGCAAAAATCAAATGCGGACACCGAGTTATGTACATTACATCTTCCATAGTGGCACACAAACTTTCTTGCCATTCTGTAATCTGTGAACACATTACCCCACTACTGTTTCATGTTACAGAGAACAATACAACACACATGCAGAAAGTAGTTTTTTCAACTTAAACAACCCAACTTCTATATATTTGCATCACAAACTGTAATGTACATAACTCGGTGTCCAGTTTATGCCTTCCATCACTCTAGAAATTAATCTTTTGTAGGTAAATAGAATTGTATAGCAAAATTAAGGTAAATGTAACAAATATGCAACCACAAACTTATATATAGTGCAAATACTATAAACATATTGCGAAAAAACAAATGCAGGCACTGGATTATGCACATTACATGGAAAGATTTACCATTCTCAACCACCATACTTTTCTCCACACATCTTTTCTCTGGGACTCTGGTAACTTTGAACAGATAACACTTACAATTTTCATGCATATTTCTACAGGTTTGAAAAAATATAAAGCAAAGAAAATAAAGTTAAACCTATATATCCACATCTAACCCTGCTTAGACGTCTTCAAAATACATAAAATTCCCATCTTTATACCCCCCTGCACGGTTTCTGCTGCTATTTGGCATGAAAAAGCCGAAAATCACAACCATTATTTTGTAAAACATTGGGAACCTTTGCCTCATGAAGCAAGAAGCTCTCATGTATAAACATTTTCCGAAGTGCTGGTTTCACAGCATTCGGAGGCTTAGTCTCTGCCACTCTGAAGGCTGGTGGTGCAGATCTGGACAACTTTGTAATCTCAGCCTCAACAACAAGAAGGAACAGAATGCTGACGAGGTACCACATTAGTCAAGAATACATGACAGCCTTCAGAGAGGACCCTCCCCAGTACGCTGCTCTCCACTGGGATGGCAAGATGTTGAAAGATGTCCTGGGAAGTGACCCTGGGACCATGTCAGAGACTTTGGTTGTGCTTGTCTCAGGTCCACCTACGTATCCTGAAGGCAAGCTTCTGGGAGTACCGGTGATAGACAGCTCAACAGGAATGGCTCAGACAGAAGCCTCCATGGATTTACTGGAGGCATGGGGGCTTGCAGGTGTGGTGACTGCCCTTGTGTTTGATACAACGTCTAGCAACGGTGGTGTACACAAGGGAGCTGCTAAACTACTGGAGCAACAGTTGGATAGAAAGGTCTTCTACTTAGCATGTAGACATCACATCATAGAGGTTGTGGTTGGGGCTGCCTGGGAGAAGCTGTTCGGAAAGGTTAAGAGTCTAGACAATCCATGGTTCAAAGCATTCAAGGATGCATGGACAGATCTTACTACAGACAACCTCAAGAACCTGTCCATCAGACAAGGATGGCTGAAGGAGAAGAAGAAGGAGTGTGGGGAGCTGCTCCAGGGAATACTGACTTCTCAGAAGTCTCCAAGAGCAGATTATCGTGAGATGTCAGAGCTGACAGTCATACTGCTTGGTGGGACCCCTCCTCGTGGCATCCACTGGAGTCATCCTGGAGCCATCCATCAGGCCAGATGATGGCCAGGAATATCTACTCCATGAAAATGTACATGTTTGCAGAACAGATGCACTATGATGATGACACTGTGGCAAAGCTGGAACGCCTCAATGTCTTTCTGTCTCTGTTCTACACGCCAATGTGGATGACTGCAACGTTTGCTGCTGATGCTCCCGTGAATGATCTGCAATTCAGGAAGGACATGCTCAAATTCAAGACAAGCGACCCAGAAATTGCAGAAGCGGTGCTTCAGAAACTTTAGAACCACAGGTGGTACTTGACACAAGAGGTTGTGCCATTTGCTCTCCTCAGCACCAGGCTCAGTGATGGTGATAAACAGGACGTTGCCACTAAGCTGCACGCCACTGAGAAGCCAGATAGTTTCAGGAGAGGGAGACCTGTGTTCCCTCAGGTTACAGCCAAGACGACTGTACCGGATCTGATTGGCCCAGAGAGTCGTCATCTGCTTGACACCCTTGGCATCGAGTGGCTCCTGCAACCTGTGTCCACATGGTCAGGGAGTGATGGTTGCAACAAGGCACTGGAGTATGTCTGGAATGTGAAAGTAGCGAATGACATTGCTGAGTGGGGAATCAAGATGATGAGCGATTTTGCAAACATCATGACTACAGATTGTCAACAGAGAGGGTACCTGCTTCAAGCTGTGGAATACAACCGTGAGCCATTTGACAGCTTCAAGAAGCAAACTCTGAACAAGTGACTGTGATGTCTAATTGCGACATGACCACAATATGTAATTTGGATAATTTTGTGGACATGATCTGTTTTTTTTTGTTTTTTTTCAAATGTATACTTGATTGTTTCTGCAAATAGAACATTAAAAATGATTCAATTTCATACCCATTATGATGTTCTATCCCTATTGTATAAAAAGTTTTGGGTGAAAAAATGGCAAAATTTGACGTTTTTCTACGGTCGCAGGATTTTTATCTTTGTGTCCAATGAGGCAAAGGTTCCTGACATTTTAGCTCAAAAATGGTTGTGATTTTCGGCTTTTTTATTTATTTTATTTTACCTTTATTTAACCAGATTAAAAAAAAAAAGGCCAAATAGCATCAGAAACCGTGCGGGGGTGGTACAAATATAATAATTTTATGTATTTTGAAGAAGTCTAAACCCTGCTGTTATGGTAATTAGTCATTTGTGTTTACGGTGACCTACGAGAGGTCAAAACAACGGCTGTCAAAACAAGTTACACTGCTCGATAAACACAAAATTTGTAACTCACCCGACAAAAAAAATAATTTTAAAGTGCATAAAGATCTTTTCCAATTTATATAAAAATGAAAAAATCTTACCTTAGACTTGACAATGGTTGTTAAACGTCGAATTGAATGATGCTGCTTCTCCGAGGTCGTGACTGTACATTACGCTAACACAAAATGGCGGACACGGTGAAACATTCCCCTGCTGAACGCGTATTTGGCGAATAACCGGCGGAAGGACTCAAGTTTTGTTTGGCGCAAGAAGGCACTTTTTATTTTCTAATTCAATATTTACTAGCAATACGCAATTTACGCTGTGAGCTCGAAGTGTACGTACATTACTCGCTGGACACGAAATTTAGGTGCGTTAGACTTTTGTTCAAATAATCTTATTTTACTCTTTTATACACAAAAAAATCACTTTAGTTGCAGAGTTGAGTAATTATTCCATGAATATATACCATTGTAATCATCATGGGGTTTGTTTTTCCATGGAATTATGTTCTTCAAAATTTTCATCAGCAGGCGGACACGAAGGTTATGTACTTTTCACTAATGATTACACAACAGTTATTTTTTTTTACACTGAGAATATTTGAATAAAACACATTAGAAACCAATTTCAGACATCATTCTTTAATTCTAAGTAGAAATCATGACAAAATGATCAGAGAAAATATTGTTAATTTCACAACAAAAGTAGACATGCTTTACATGTAACATTTCAATGTCCAAATATAGACACTTTTTTACAACATAGCCGTGCTAGCGCAAAATAAAAACATGAACAGGCTTAATTGATGGTTTGGTAAGCTTCCTCCCTCTATAAACGTCAGAGTGATAGGGATAGTACACATTGTTAGAGCAACTACTTCAAATACTACTCAAGTCAAGTTGAACACAGCAAAGGGTACCCTTGATCTGAGCCATGCACGTATGAAACAAATCAAGTGAAAAGTATCATACAGTTTTCCAACGTGCGTTAATCAGCTGCTGCCTTTTCCACACACGCGTCACGTAGACGCCCTGGTAACGTCCCCCGAAGGCCATATGAATAATTCATGGCCGCGTCCCCGCCTCTTCATATCCTTCCTTTCATCCTAAACAGCCAGTCGTCCTCCGTGGACACCTGCTGGACGACACGAGGACGTGACGTTTGTTCAAACACAATGAACAGTTGCTTTTATTTCGCTCCAAGTACTGAACTCCATCGCATTTGAATGGCAGAAGAATCTGAAACACAACAAAATGGAGAAAAAAAGTGTACAAATAGTTTGAAGATGATGTCAAATGTGTACGCTGGCTCTTTTCAGCCTCAGTTTTTGTTATCAATCTGTTGCAAAAAGTCTGAGAAAAACACGAAGCAATAACCTAAATCCACTTCATCTGTTCCAGAAAGCCACAACTATGATCCTTCTCGTTGACATGCACATAAGAATATTCAATATTCTCGAATAAAAAGCATTCCAAATAGAAATGATGATATAGATCATGTCAACTGATACCATTAGTAACTATGTTCAACGAATAAATGAGTATAAAAATATGACAGTGAAACTTGCCTTTTTGTCATGAATTTGTTGCTAATAGTCTGAAAACGTCCGAGCAATGAAGAGTAAGCAATAAGATGGATCCAGCTCATCTGCTCCCAACACCAACACTCTTCATGGAGAATCATTTACGTGCAGATAAGATGCAAATAAATACAAAGAAATAAATACACACAAATAATCTCAAATCAATCAAATCACACTTTTCATGAAAAAATGGAATTTTTCATTTGATTTCATTTCAAATGAAACAATTACAAAATAATAAACAATGATTCATAGAATACGTTATAAATTGTTATGGTATTATTATTCTTGTAAATAGAAAATATGAAACAATATGAAAGAATGAAATAATAGTTGAAATTAGATGATTAGTGAGTGCATTCAATGATTTCAGTGAAGCTCGTATTTTTGTTTTCCATTTGTTGCTGAAAGTCTGACAAAAAAACTACAAAAACAGGACAGTTTTTCCAGGAAGCAACCCAATTCCTGTGTTGACCCCACCCAACGAAACACATGTTGACCCCCCCCCCAACGAAACACATTTAAACAGAATCATCATAAGAATGAAGAATACTGGATCATCAAATGCAGTTTAGAATTGAAATGAAAATACATTTCATCTTGTATTGGTGTCACCAATGTTCTTCTGATGGGATGGATGCTGTGATGTTCTTCTAAGCTGGGATGGATGCTGTGATGTTCTTCTGATGGGATGGATGCTGTGATGTTCTTCTGATGGGATGGATGCTGTGATGTTCTTCTGATGGGATGGATGCTGTGATGTTCTTCTAAGCTGGGATGGATGCTGTGATGTTCTTCTGCTGGGATGGATGCTGTGATGTTCTTCTGATGGGATGGATGCTGTGATGTTCTTCTGATGGGATGGATGCTGTGATGTTCTTCTGCTGGGATGGATGCTGTAATGTTCTTCTGATGGGATGGATGCTGTGATGTTCTTCTGATGGGATGGATGCTGTGATGTTCTTCTAAGCTGGGATGGATGCTGTGATGTTCTTCTAAGCTGGGATGAATGCTGTGATGTTCTTCTAAGATGGGATGGATGCTGTGATGTTCTTCTGATGGGATGGATGCTGTGATGTTCTTCTAAGATGGGATGGATGCTGTGATGTTCTGCTAAGACGGGATGGATGCTGTGATGTTCTTCTAAGATGGGATGGATGCTGTGATGTTTTTCTAAGATGGGATGGATGCTGTGATGTTCTTCTGATGGGATGGATGCTGTGATGTTCTTCTAAGATGGGATGGATGCTGTGATGTTCTTCTAAGACGGGATGGATGCTGTGATGTTCTTCTAAGACGGGATGGATGCTGTGATGTTCTTCTAAGACGGGATGGATGCTGTGATGTTCTTCTAAGACGGGATGGATGCTGTGATGTTCTTCTAAGATGGGATGGATGCTGTGATGTTCTTCTAAGACGGGATGGATGCTGTGATGTTCTTCTAAGACGGGATGGATGCTGTGATGTTCTTCTAAGACGGGATGGATGCTGTGATGTTCTTCTAAGATGGGATGGATGCTGTGATGTTCTTCTAAGACGGGATGGATGCTGTGATGTTCTTCTAAGACGGGATGGATGCTGTGATGTTCTTCTAAGACGGGATGGATGCTGTGATGTTCTTCTAAGACGGGATGGATGCTGTGATGTTCTTCTAAGATGGGATGGATGCTGTGATGTTTTTCTAAGATGGGATGGATGTTGTGATGTTCTTCTAAGACGGGATGGATGCTGTGATGTTCTTCTAAGACGGGATGGATGCTGTGATGTTCTGTGATGAAGTATGAAATGTTTTACAGCTTAAATAATAGAAATGAAAACAAGAATCACATGAATAAATAAAGATGCACCTTCTATTGAAGACTATCAAAGGGGGGAGGGAGGTTGACAATTGATTGTTTGGAAGGGGAGTCAGACCCCCCATGGTGTTTTTTTAGCAGCTGCCGTCAATAAAACAAAATGTTTGGGATGAGCAAGAAGCTCCACATGTCGACGTTCCAAGTATTTATTCCTCGCTCTCTCCGCAGATCACACGTCGGTCGGGGGTCTGGGGGACAGCTTTTACGAGTACCTGCTGAAGGCGTGGCTCATGTCGGACAAAACGGACACGGAGGCCCGCAAGACGTATGACGACGCCATCGAGGTACGCCGCCAGCTGACCAACGGCTGTTGGGCTCATTTGTTGCACTTTGCTTACCTTTTCTTTCCAACCTGGCAGGCCATCGAGCGCCACCTCGTACGCAAGTCCAACGGCGGCCTGACGTTTATCGGCGAGTGGAAGAACGGCCACCTGGAGAGGAAGATGGGTCACCTGGCGTGCTTCGCCGGCGGCATGTTCGCATTGGGCGCCGACGGCTCGCCCGACGACAAGGCGGGGCACTGGCTGCAGCTGGGTGCCGAGATAGCCCACACCTGCCACGAATCCTACGACAGGACAGGTGAGGGGGGAACACGCCGCCGGGGCAAACGTATTGGGAGCGTAGAAAACCTGTTTATGACTTTCTAAATATGTTTTGTAACAGCAGTCCAGCCCTCTACACGTTTACTTGTGCACCGGATTGCACAACTTTTATGCTACAGGGACTCTAGACAGCCGCTGGCTAGTTAGCTAAGCTAGAGTGCTAACAAGCTAGAGAGCTAACCAGTTGGCCTTCAATGTATTTCTTCTAAACTAAAAAAAGGTTTCAAACAGAAGGATAAAGTAAGAAGCCACAAACTTACCACTTCCACACGGAATGGGAGGAGAACCATACTGGCTACAATGAGGATGGATGTCTCATACATGTAACATTACTGCCGCCTAGTGGCCACAATACAACATAACACTTGTATTTCAATATGTTTAATAATAGAACATGGTCCTGCTAGTCCAGGGTGTACCCCGCCTGTCGCCCCAAGTCAGCTGGGATAGGCTCCAGCATGCCCCCACGACCCTGATGAGGAGAAGCGGTATAGAAAATGGATGGATGGATGGATGGACCATAGTCGACCACCAAACAACCGTTATGAATGAATGAATTTCTGAAAAGCCGCCATGTAGCGAAGGAGCGCTAATAGCGAGGCAAGACTGTGTGTCAGCGTTGTGTTTGCACGTGAAAAAGTTATTATTATTATTTAGTTATATTATTATAACATTATTATTACCCTCAACCTTTTATCCGCTGCTCATTTTCCATCTTTGCTGTTGGTGTTTTTCAATTTTACAAGTATTTCTTCTTTTTCGTAACGTTGTGATTTTATTGCCATAATATTATGACTTTGTTGTCGCAAAATTAACATTTTTGCCCCAACTTAATTAAAAAAAAATTGCAATTGTATTTATGTTGGTTTCTAAAGTAGTCACCTTTCAAGATTTCAACTTTATGCTCGTAAAATGTCTTCTTTTTCTCTTAATATTATGACTTTATTCTAATATTTGTAAAATTACTGCTCTTTTTTCCACTTTTGTGATTGTTTTTGTTAGCTTTCTTGTTTAATTGGACTTTTAATATTTGTTGAGGTGCTGATAATAAATCAACCACAAATGGCCCCCGGGCCGCACTTTGAACACCGCTGATTCAAACCTTTAACTCATTCAATACCAAAGACATATTTTACGTTTATTTTTAACCCGAACGCTGGCTGCCAAAGATGATTTTTTATGTGAGAGGCAAAAAGAGGTGATGATGCAAATGCACAATAAAAGAGGTGACTTTTCATACACTTTTAAGCCATAAAAACGGCCACAAGGTGGCGGAAGTGCATTTGCTAAGAGCTCGGCATGCATTTTGCATGTAAAAACACACACGGCAGCAAGGAGGAAGGGAGAGAGCGTGGAGGAGTGTAGCGTGCACAAGGTTACACATTGTAGGGAAATGCACTAGTGAAGGTTATGCTTGAAATGGATCTTTTCACAAAAAGCTGTTTTTCTCCCTTTTGTTTGTTGGGAAGTGATATTTTCCTGAGACTTACGTGTCTTCTACTGCTGATTAGTAAAGAACAGAAAAAGGTAGAAACCAACTTTTTTTTCTGATGAATGATGGGAGTCTAATGTTTCTTTTGATGGGTTCCGTGTTTCTATCTGGATGCCTTATATTCCTCTTTGACCTCGTTTAGCCGGGTTTTGGAGGAATAACAGGCACTGTTCAACCAAAAAACAGCAATGATGTATGAACAAATACAGTTTTGCAAAACCGTGATAGAGCGAAGCCACGGACTTGGAAAGGGGAAGTGATGAGGCATGGCTGGACCTGAAACCTGAAAAGAACAAGCTTGAAAGTTCGAGTGAAAATGCTCCAATTTGACATCGGCGATCTTCACCCACCTTGTCCAGTGGTGAAGCTGGGCCCCGAGGCCTTCAAGTTCGACAGCGGCCTGGAGGCGGTGGCTGTGCGTCAGAACGAGAAGTACTACATCCTGCGGCCGGAGGTCATCGAGACGTACTGGTACATGTGGAGGTTCACCCACGACCCCAAGTACCGCCAGTGGGGCTGGGAAGCGGCACAGGTACGCCTCGTACACGCATTGAAGACGTGCTTCCGACATGTACCACAGCTCCTCTCTGCTGCTCCTACAGGCCATAGATAAGTACTGCAGGGTGAGCGGTGGCTTCTCAGGGGTGAAGGACGTCTACTCTTCCAACCCGACTTACGACGACGTGCAGCAGAGCTTCTTCCTGGCCGAGACACTCAAGTAAGCTAACGTGATTGAAGTGAGCGCTGGAAGTTATAGATACACGATAGCAGGGCTCTCAAACCCATTTGACCTGGGGGCCACTGGAGGTAGAGTCTGGGTGAGGCTGGGCTTCATCAAGTTTTGGGACTAAGGCTCACGATAACGATGATATCTGTAACGATATCGTGTATGCTGCAGGAAACACGTCTAACATGTTAGCGCACTTAAAGCGGTATCATCCGGCAGTGAACGTTACTTCTAGGAGAAAGAAAACCATCTTAGTGCATCCGACCATCCGATAACGTCAGCACATAAACAACCTCTAGCAAGCAACTGTGACCGGGCCAAAGCAGTATCACATGGTGTTGGAGTGTGTGGGTTTTCTGGGTACTCCGGTTTCCTCCCACATTCCAAAAACATGCATGTTAGCTTCATTGGAGACTCTAAATTGTCCATAGGTATGAATGTGAGTGTTTGTCTAGATGTGCCCTGCCATGTTTGATAGGAACATCCTATTTGCATCATCGTTGGAACACAGTGTGTTGCTTCAACGCAAGGCACAAAACAATACATGAATAATTACACTAAACATATTTCATGTGCTTTAACCGTCTGCACGCTAAAACCGAGTTTTAAAAAATGTACACTAAGTCCCCAACTTACGAACACAATTGGTTCCAGACGACCGTTCTTAAGTTGATTTGTTCTTAAGTAGGGAAAAGGTAATATTAGCAATGATATAGGTACTACATGTACGTGTATACATATACAGTATATGTGTATGTATGTAAATATGAGTTTGGATGCAGTAGTAATATTAAACCAGGATAATGAATGAAAAAAACAATAATAAAAGTGATATAATACGTAATGATAAATGTTATTTACCTTTGAAGAGGAGTGGTCGAGCATACGTCGTTGTGGTGGAGGAGGAGGAGATATTGAAAAAAAGGACAAATGGTGGTGGTGGTGTTTAGACTCTTCTAAAAGAGGTAGTGTTCTGTGGGTGGTGTAGAATTAAGCAGGCCTATTAACTCTTCATAAACTTTAATCACACGCTCTGTCCGGGTTGTATCATACAGTGGTATGAAAAAGTATCTGAACCTTTTGGAATTTCTCACATTTCTGCATAAAATCACCATCAAATGTGATGTGATCTTTGTCAAAATCACACAGATGAAAAAACTGTGTCTGCTTTAACTAAAACAACCCAAACATTTATAGGTTTTCATATTTTAATGAGCATAGCATGCAAACAATGACAGAAGGGGGGGGGCTGTAATTTGACAAGAATCAAGACAAAACATGAGAATGGATAATATTATATTATATATATATAATATATATTATATATATATATATATATATATATATATATATAATATATATTATATATATAATTTATATATTATATATTATATTATATCATAATATTAAGGCAAAATTAGGATAAAGTTGAGATATTAAACATTCAAATATGTACAGTAGTACCTTGCATAATGTAAAACTCCTTTTACATAAATTCCACTGAACATAAAGAATTTATGTAAAGTTTTTGCTTCGTATTACGTAAGAAATTCCATCTAACGTAAAGCGTCAAGTCAGTGCAAGTTCAGAAATTCCATTTGAATAGCTCACACGAACTTGAGAGGGAAACATTTTTGCATGACTAACAGAGGTGACGCCTTCTGACGCTTCACGCTCTCATTGGCTGATCATCGGGGCACCGCCTACGCTCTCATCTCATTGGCTCTCTTATCCAGAGCGTCCGTGTGTTTGTGAGAGACATGCCACTCCCTTCAACTCTCTTCCTCATCGTAGTCGCCCTTAAACTAGTTTGCACGCTTTGAAATCTCTTCTTCATTTGTTTACTTTTCTTTGTGTTAAAATGACCGTAGTCATGGCCCTAAAGCAAGTGGAAGGGATAAGAAAAAAAGGGAAAAGTTGTCGATAGAAACCAAGCAGGAAATTATACTCCTGCTTCCACTTGCGCTCCTGATCAAGACATCTGGTGAACGGTGAGATTGTCTTTGTTTTTCAGTTTTATTCATTGACAGTAATCTTATTTATTACCTTATTTCATATTGGAATGTTACTCTACTATGTTTATGCTAACGTTTTCTTATATTTTCCCACCATTTTTGGTGGACTTTGAATATTTTGAAGGCCCAAAGGTGTGAGTTTGGGAAGATCTTGGAACGAATTAGGCTATTTACGTGTATTTTACGCTTCGTATAACATAAACCCCTATAACATAAAGGTTCTCGGAACGGATTATTTACGTTGTAAGGCCGCCTACTGTAATTAAAAAAAAAAAAAGTTGCAATAATAGGAGAAACAAACAAAAAATACAATTGCAGTTTTAGAGAAATTTGGTTGGGTAGATGGTTTCATATTTTGACCAAAAAAAAGTCACATTTTTGACAATAAAGACAAAATATTCCAAGAAAAAATGTACGAGAAGGAAGTTAAAATATTTGTAAAGTGTAATGTAAGGAGAAACGGTTGTATTAATAATCCCAATTATTAATAATACACTTTGTCACCCACAACACAAAGCTCAGATGCAGGCTGCTTTTTTCTTTAAACAAAATAGGAACATTATTTTTCATCCTAGTTTTACAGTAAACTATCTTCATTTTTCTCTTTTATTATTATTATTATTATGTTGTTTTGTACTTGTGTTGTTTTATTTATTTATTTTTTTGTTCCTTTTAATCTGCATACCAAAACTAATGTTTAAAAAATATATTTTATTTGTTCATTTTTTGCAAATGACAGTTTTACTTGCTAAAAGTTAAAACTAAATTTTTTTAAAATGATGGTATTTTTTTTTTTATCCTGGTTTTACAGTCCACATGACAAAACTAAGAGCACCCTTGTTTCTTCAGTTTCTTGTTCATTTTAGTGTCTGATACAACTCAAGGTACCTTTGTTTGGACAAATGTAACAATGACAACAAAAATAGCTCATTAGAGTTACATTTTTTGGCAGTACAACGCTACATTGCTAGACATCAGCTCTTCAGTTCAACTCTTATGAGCTATTTTTGTTAGCATCGTTATATTTGTCCAAACAAAGGTACCTTTACTTGTAGCAGGCATTAAGATGGATCAATAAAGTGAAGAAACGAGGGTGATCTCATCATTTCTTCCATGGCTGTAGATGAAGGACATGCTGTGTTTTCTGTCATGTGCAGTGCAGTGTGACTCTCTGCCTCCCTCTGCTGGCAGGTGTCAACACTTTCCCTAAAAATGTCATCTTGTCCAAAAAGAGAAGATAAACTTTGGTTGTCCCACGTTGGGGAAATTCCGTGGTTGCAGTATAAAATGTTGTACAAACAGGACAGAGAATCAACATGGCTAAAATAATACAGTAAGAGTCGGAACAGGGGCGGAGCCAGACATTTTTCATTGGGGTGGCCAAGGTGAGACTGTTACTCACAAAGGGGGTGGCAATAAGTTGATGCCTGAATTGTCTAGAGGCGTAGCTCCGCCGCTGCTTTTGGAGCGTCTCTTAGAGCAATTAATAGCTGAGCAACGTACCGCCTCATCTGGAAGTACATGCCGATCGGTGCTCCTGTTTGGACTTTAGACTCCTTGGTAGGCAAAGTCAACAAAGTGAGAAAACTTGACCAGAACCAAAAGTAATCATGGAAAGTCAAGGAAAGTCATGGGGCGTATGTTGCTCGCTGCCGTCAAATAGATGGACGGATGGCGTAGATTACACATGATTCATTGTGACTGCCGAAAAACAGGCCGACCGGACGTAGACGTGTTCTGCACATGCGTAGAACCCGGTTGAACCGGTTGCGTTCCGGGTACGTATTGCACAGTGACAGGCAGCTCTCTTCTGTTGTGTGCTGCAGTGAAATGCGTCCAAGTGGAAACGGCAGCTCGGCTGAATTAATGTTCTGCAACACAGACCCTCGTCCGTCAGAAGTGGCCCCCAGCCGTGGGGGCGCCAGTTCGCCAGCTCTGCCACTGAGTAGGAAAATAATAAGTAGTTGCACAGCAACGTTTCACGTGCCAGCATGCAGTGCGTCTCCGTGCCGCCGTCTGCTGGCAGGTGTGAACATTTCTCCTAAAAATGCCATCTTGCCAATGAGATAAGATAAACTTCAGTTGTCCCACGTTGGGGGACATTCCATGCTTGCAGTATAGAACGTTATGGAAACAGGACAAAGAATAACCATGGCTAAAATGACAACTGAATTAAAGTAATAAAGTCAAGACAGGGGTGTCCAAACTTTTTCCAGCGAGGACCACATAGTGAAAAATGTAACGATGCATTTTTGCTACTTTGATATTTTGTAAAGCAGCACATGCAGCTATGCTAAGAACAAGATTTCGCCAGGTTAAGACGTGACAAGATGTCTCGTAGCTCTAGGCCTGGGATGATAATAAATCATTTAAGTAATTGCAAATGATAAAAACGATGTGGATCATTTTGCCGGCCTTGATATATTGCCATGTGCATGCGCGTCGGTTTTCCCTCTCTCTCCCCTCCGAACAGGCGGGAAGGTAGTCTCAAATGGACGCTAGTGAAGCAGTTGTCTTTGAAAAATGGCTGGGATAGAATGAGTTAACTATGATAGTGTGTTTGTGGCGTGGGTGATGAGGCTGTCATTACAATGAACTTCACCCTTTGCTCTTTTTCCCCCATTTTTGCTGTTGTTTTTGTTTTTTACATTTGCCAAATATTTCAACTTTCTTCATACACAATCATCGGAAATGTTGTTCTTGTGATACTATGACTTTATTCCCATCATATTTTCATTTTATTCCCATCATATTTTCATTTTATTCCCATAATATTAAAAATGTTTTCCCCAACCTCATTTTCCAAAAATTGTTTGTTTCTCGCTTGGGGAAAAGGTCCCGACTGTCGTTTGTGCCAAACGGCAGTTCAGAGTTCCCAGCCTTCTTGGAGTCCATCAGAGGGGTGATGGAGAGCACCCCAACTGGTGACTCCGTCGTTCTACTGGGAGACTCAACGCCCATGTGGGCAATGACAGTGTGACCTGGAGGGGCGTGATTGGGAGGAATGACCTCCCCGATCTGAACCCGTCGGTGTGATGTGATTGGACTTCAGTGTGAACCACAGTTTGTCCATCACAAACACCATGTCCAACACAAGGATGTCCATCACAAACACCATGTCCAACACAAGGACGTCCACAAGTGCACTTGGCACCAGGACTCCCTAGGCCGCAGGGCTATGATGGACTTTGTACTCGTATCATCAGACATGCGTGTTGTGGGCACGCAGGTGAAGGGAGGGGCTGAGCTGTCAACTGATCACCATCTGGTGATGAGTTGGATTAGATGGCGGGGGAGGATGCCGGGCACACCTGGGAGACTCAAACGTGTAGTGAGGGTGTGTTGGGAACGTCTGGCAGAGTCTCCTGTTTGTCTTCAACTCTCACCTCCGGCAGAGCTTCGCCTGCATTCCGGGGGAGGATGAGGGTATCGAGTCCGAATGGGCCGTATTTCGTCCCTCCATTGCTGAGGCAGCCGATCGGAGCTGCGGCCGCAAGGTGGTAGTGGCGGCAAGCCCCGTACCCGACGGTGGACACCAGAGGTCAGGGCTGTCGTCAAGTGAAGGAGTCCTATCGAGCATGGATTTCTTGTGGGACTCCTGAAACAGCTGACAGGTACCAACAGGTCAAGCACCACGCGGCTTCGGCGGTGATCGAGGCAAAAACTCGGGTGTGGGAGGAGTTCGGTGAGGCCATGGAGCACGACTTTCGGTCGGCCTCAAAGAGGTTCTGGCAAACCGTTCAACGCCTCAGATAGGAGAAGCAGTGCCTGGTCCACACTGTTTACAGTGGGGACGGGGGCCTGCTGACCTCAACTGAGGATACAGTTGGACGGTGGAAGGAATATTTTGAGGCCCTTCTCAATCCCACTGACATACCTTCCATGGAGGAAGCAGAGTCTGAGGACACGAATGCAGACAGTTCCATCGCCATGGCTGAGGTATCTGGGTTAGTCAAAATGGTCCCCCAGTGCAAAGCTCTGGGGGAGGACCAGTTTCGCCCTGAAATCCTCAAGGGACTGTCTTGGCTGACACGTCGCTTTAACAAATCATGGAAGTCAGGAACAGTACCTCTGGATTAGCAGACCGGGGTGGTGACCAGAGGGTGTGTTCCAACTATAGGGGGATCACACTCCTCAGCCTCCCTGGGAAAGTCTATTCCAGGGTGCTGGAGAGAAGGGTACGACTGTTAGTTGAAGCGTGAGGTCGACAGGCAGATCGGCGCAGCGTCTGCAGTCATGCGGTGGCTGTACCGGACCGCCGTGGTGAAGAGAGAGCTGAGCCGGAAGACAAAGCTCTCAGTTTACCGTTCGATCTATGTTCCCACCCTCACCTATGGTCATGAGCTTTGGGTCATGACCGAAAGAATGAGATGGTGGATACAAGCGGTGGAATGAGTTTTCTTTGTAGGGTGGCGGGACTCACCCTAAGAGATAGGGTGAGGAGCTCGGTCATCGGGAGGAGCTCAGAGTAGAGCCGCTGCTCCTTCACATGGAGAGGAGCCAGTTGAGGGGCTCGGGCATCTAGTCCGGATGCCTCCCGGACGCCTCCCTGGTGAGGTGTTCTGGGCATGCCCAACTGGGAGAAGGCCCCGGGTCAGACCTAGGACACGCTGGATGGATTATGTCTCACAGCTGGCCTGGGAACGCCTTGGTGTCCTCCCGGTGGAGCTGGAAGGGGGACCGGGAAGTCTGGGCTTCCCTACTGAGACTGCTGCCCCCGCGACCCGGAGCCGGATAAGCGGAGCAAAATGGAATGGATGGTTTTTCATATTCTAACTTTTACAAAATAAGACTTTAATAACTCTAATATTTCAACTCCATGCTACTAAAATGACATTATTTTTCCTCCTAATATTACCAGTTTATTCTTTAAAATTGTACCTTTTTTTCCTTGTTAAAATATGACTTTTTACTCTTTGTATTTTCACTTTATTTATTTTTTTCCCCATTTTTTGTGGGGTTTTTTTCCAACAATTTCAACTTTGTTCTTGTAAATTTTCTTCTCATAATTTTGACTTTATATTAAAACGTTTTCCCCAACCTGATTGTCCACAAATGAAACAGTATTTGTTGTTTGCCTTGTTTCAACGACTAAACTACTAAACTACTAAAGCATCACTGCGGTACCTGGACGGTCCAGGATCTCATGGATGCCCTGGTCCAAATCTGGGAGGAGATCCCCCAGGACACCATCTGTAGTCTCATTAGGAGCATGCCCCCACGTTGTCAGGCATGCGTACAAGCACATGGGGGCCACACAAACTACTGAGAATCATTTTGAGTTGCTACAATGACATTTTAGCAAAATGGACCAGTCTGCTGCATCATTTTTTCACTTTCATTTTTGGGGTGTCTTTGATTTCCCCCCTCTATAGGGTGATCATTTTCATTTCTATCAAATGATGTGGCATCATTTTGTTACTAATACATCACCCACTTATTATCAGGAAACATATTCAACATCATTTTTCCCCCAGTTTAGATCTGATGTGTTTTCCAAGTGTTCCTTTAATTTTTTTGAGCAGTGTATTTTAGAAAATGGCTCCCGGGCTTCACTTTTGCCCCCCCCCCCCCCCCTTGCAGTAAGAGTAGGAAAAAAGATGTGTTTGACTGCGTGCTGTGATCTTGTCGTTGTTCAGGTATCTCTACCTGCTCTTCTCCAATGATGACCTGATGTCCTTTGAAAGCTGGGTCTTCAACACGGAGGCCCACCCGCTTCCCGTCCTGCACCTGGGCAACATCACCTTGCCGGGCAGCGAGCCGGCTCAGCGGTAAAAGGGCGGGGCCGGACCGACTCCCGTCCCTGCCCCTCCATCAGCACTGGACGACAGAGCGGGCGAGAACTCCCTGGAACGCTTTCTGGACGTCCTGGAGAGACCTTTGCTCCGAAGGGACGGAACGTGTACTTTTCCTTCTCATTTCCAGTGGGATTTTGGACATCGGAGCAAACTCTTTAAGGAATGTCTTGTACGTGAGGACACCCCCCAGTCACATGAGCTGCCACAAACCTGGGGGCAGGGCCAAAGCTGCAGCTATCTCCTTTTTTTTTTCTTTTCGAGAGACGTGGCTCATTCTAAGTGGACCAGTTCTTCAAACAAGCTACATCAACCCCCCCCCCCCACCCCCCCCCCCCCCCCCCCCACCCCACCCCACCCCAAGCTTCCTGCTGCTACGCCGTTGGATGCTGCTTTTTGTCGTCCTGTCGTCCTCGCGGTTTCCGGTGTTTGCGTACAATCATCGGACGCTTTCTGAAATGAAGTAAATCTAACGAGACGCCTTCCTGCCCCCGGGCCATGCGCCGCGACGGCTAGCGCTTTATTTTCCTTCATGTCCACTCCACCCCCTGCCACCGTCCATCGCAGCTTCCTGTTTTTCACTCGTTTCTACACATGGCAAGGTGACTTTGTCGGAAGGAGCCCAAAATGTTGTCGTAAAAGCCGACACATTTGCCCCATCGTCGTATTTCACGGCCCTCAAAAAACAAACAAACGTGTGAGCTGGTCCCGTTAGGAGGGGCTGGCAGCAAACGCATGTTTGTCCAAGTGTCCCAAGGAAGTCATGCGCTTCCTTTCAGTAGACGACCGCGCCGATTATCAACTCATTCGTACCCGTTGACCTCTCTTTAACCTTGCGATTGGAAACACACGTTATCTTTGACTTTGGGAAAGCTTCATTTGCAAATACTTCAACCAGAGTCGTGATTTACGACGAATGGAATTGATGGGATGAAAGTCACATGATTCTTTATTTGTGACTCATTAAAGTGAGCGGATAAAAATGGGATGATTCTTCATTTGTGAATACTTCGATCAGTGATTGGATGAAAGTCTTTCTACGACCACTTGAATCATTGATGGGATCCAAGTGGTGCGAGTGTTCATTTGAGGGGTTCGGTGTCGGGTGAGTATTATTTTTCGGCGTAGTAATTCGCCTGCTGTGAGTATTTTTGACTTTCAGCCCAAAAAAGTTGCACTAAACGCCCACGATGTTGCCATTTTTGTGTTTTGTAAGCAAGGCTCTGTGATGCGCTTCTTCCGCACATCAGGACGTTGGTGCTGGCGAGCCGCCAAGTACGAGAGATTAAAAAAGGCGACGAGCTAGTTTGTCTCGGCGGGTGTCATGTGACGTGCGTGCGTTTGTAAATAACAGCCGCTGGAGTTTTGATCGCCAAACTTCATCTTTTTTTGGGTTATTATCAGAGATACTTGCTTGGCGTTGGGCTGTGATCGCGTGCGTCGTGGGGCGTTGTTGGCGGGGGGGGGGGGAATAGATTCTTGTCAAATGGTGATGATGGTTGATTTGTGGCAAAGGACGTTTTATTTATGTGCAGAATTCCACAGAAAAGTCAGCTCATTTCAGAAAAGGTGTCATGACCCCCCAACCCCCTCACCCCACCATCCCTCCCGTTTTATCCCACTTTGTGCTGGGGGGGTCCCACCCACCCACGCCCAGGTGACAGTGATCCTGGACAGTGTTTGTATTTTTACTCAGCCACAAAGCAAAGTGAGTGTAAATATGTTTGGAAGCCAATAAAGATGTTGCTACGAGTGAGCAGGACGCTTCAGACGTGACCTTCACTTGCAGGTGCAGCGTGGAGGCGCTCCGCCCACCCTTCAACCACCTGCGCTTTTCACACACAAGCTGGCAAGACGGGAGAAAGGAGCACGACGACTACAAGCTTCCAGAAAGTTGTTGAAATAGTCCTGCTTGTATTTTATTCAGCCAATCAGCTCCTCCTCCTCTTCCTCCCGGTGAATGACGTACAGGTGTGCTGGCAGCCGGACTTTCCCACGCTGACTTTACACAACAACACAATCTTTGCTGGTCCTTCTAGAAACGATCTCGGAGCAGCTTGCATGTCAGCAGGCAAGTACAAGTACTTTACTTTGGAAGATGCTGCATAGATCCAATCATCACGTTTTCCAGGGAAAAATCATCCATTAAAAAACACAAAAGCAATAATACAACAATAAGTAGGTGGCCGAGTGGTTGGCATGTTGGCCACACACGGGGAAGACGTGGGTTCCAGTCTCCGTGGGGCATCTCTGTGTGGAGTTTGAATTGTAATGATCAACCTACTAGCTTGGACGCAGGAAATGATGAAGTAGCTCACGCATGTTTCACTCCTCTGACGGTGCCTCGTCGTCCTGGCGCCGTTCGGCTGTAGCGTTTTTGTGTCCTTGTTAAAACATATTTCTCCTGCCGTTGTATTTTTACTCCTCAAACCGAAGATTCATTTACTCCGTAATGGCGCCCTCCGGTCGGTTAGCTTCTTCTTCTTCTGTTGTTTATTGGCGATTAGGCCTCCGTCACAACCCACCGTGCGCGTTCGTAGTCCATATACATTTTTTGCAGATGCCACGGCCGCCACGTTTTTCTGAAAACGTGGGGAGGGAGCACGTCATGCGCACGGTTGCGTGAGGTGTAAGTACGTGGCCCCCACGCCACGCCTGGCCGTGAGCGGTCGCTTGCGTCGTACGTTGCACACGTGGTGAGTGAGTTGTACGTGCAACGTAGCATCTCATCTGCTGCCCACGGACGTGTCCTAACTCACCTGCGTGCGAGTGCCATGAATGATGGTGGGGGGGTATATAGGACGACCTTCCGATGTTCTCCAGTCCATGCTGCGTGGTCGTTTCCCAACCCAAAGGTCCTTCCGTGTTCTTGGGCAACAAACTGAACCCCCAGTTGGCCCTGGTGCTGCGTCATCAGGAGGTGAATGTGCTAGCAGTGTCGCAGCGCTTTGAGTGCCCACTTACCGTAGCGCTTGGCACGGAGGTCTGTGCTCTGTGTGCTTTTATTTGTGTGGTGGGGGGGCAGTCAATGCGTATCTACAGCCTCGACGCCGCCCGCTCGCAACGAAAGTTCCTCCTCCACTGAAAGCATCTGCGTGCTTCCAAATCCGCACTGAGGCTGTACTCGCCACGTGCGGATCCCCACATGTTGCCCACGTTTGTGCAATTAGACTGTACGGCGGGTTGGGACCGCCGCTTTAGCAAGCAGCTCACACAGTGAGCTAGTTTGCTGGCGACCATTGACCACAGCAGGAGGCGGCACAGAGAAGATTGACTGAACACAGTGGGCGGGTTCTCCCTTAGCCAATAAGGACTGTTGTGGCTCTATACTGAGCCAGTTATTGTGCACCATGGCTTCCTGATGTGCTCGTACTGGCACAGAAACACACCGAGACAGGTGGCGATGCACACGTGTTGAACATGAGTCTACAAATACAACATCACAGCACAGAGAGATCCTCCAATACGCCACAAGGACGCACGCTGCACGTTCATACGCTGTTAAAAAAAATCTGCACAATTACACTTTAAAAATCGGCAAAAGGTAAAGCGCGATGTAGCGAGGCAACACCGTAGACGCATTCAGACATTTTTTTTCCGTATTTTAACGTGATGTTAATAGTTGAAGTCAAATGTGTGTCAATTTTTTTTTTAGAAATAATTCTTTTTTCATTTTTTTCAATCAGAAAATGAAGTTGTAATTTTTGTAGTTTTAAGTAAGATTTTAATAAAGTCGACTCAATTTTATCAAGGAAAATCACCATATTGAAACAAACGACTAAATATAAAAATATTCTCTATGTCACATTTCAAGAATGTTTTCATTCAAACCACATCATGCAAATCTAAATCAAACAAATTTAAAGAATCACTTGGACTTGATGAACATCCAGCAGCAACACAACACTTCCGCATGACTGCTATTTGGATAAACTGAACCATGTTGACACGCTAACGCTATAAGTGTTTGTTTACTAGCCTTTAGCAGAGCGCTGCGCCTTCACCGACGTCTCTTCCGGAAGCGCCCCTTTTCTAGGCAGAAAATTCATAATGGCCGCCCGCCATGCACAAAAATGTAATTTTGACAAATTTATGGTTCGCTTTCAAAAAACAAACCATCTAGAACATAATTACAAACAATATAGGACATGTTTAAGCAGAGTTGATCATCTCAGGGACCCTTTTAAATTATTGACTTTAAAAAGGGCAATGTGTACGTTGGATGCCTTCTTATAAAATATTTAGGTTTTTAAGTTAAAAATAAAGTAATTTTATTGAGAAAAACTTTTTCAAAATTATTGAAATATTTCAATGAAACAGTGCTGACATGAAGAATGTTTCTATTTGACGATACAGCATTTAAACGTATGATTTGTTAGATGGCGGCCCGGGTGTTCACTGCGCCTCCTTTCCTGATCAAAACATTTACTTCAAGTTGGAAAAAGTCATTTTATCCACAGAAAAAAAATTGTTTTGTCTTTTTTCCAAATATTTAGTGAATTCCACTCTTTTTTTTTTTAAGGAAAATCATGAAATGTAAACAAATGAGTAAAAAATAACATAATATTTCAAAAGAATATGAATGTATTATTATAATTCTACTGATTATTTTAATAACAATAATGATGATTCTAACAACAACAAATACATGTTACTTGTATTCATTATTATTAGTAGAACAATTGTACTGTAATAATAATCATACATTTCAGAAAATGCAAGAATAAGTCAATAATAATAACAAGCCAATCATCAGTAGATCTGTCATTTAAAAATAACAATCATGAATCCCCAAAACACTAAAGCAGACGTGAGATGGTAATGTTTCTAGCAGGGGTGTTTTTCGGGTTTTTTGGCCCATGGCACTTTGTCGAAATAAAACCAAAACATAGCAAAAAGACTCAATGTTGCCACTAATAACTATCAATGAAACAAAGCTTTGTGCTTCAATCATAGAATGTTTTCTTTTAGCCTTTTTGTACAATTCAAAAATACATAAAAATATCAACGTGACCCCCACGCATCCTTTTTCGTCCCTTTTTGGAAAAGGTTTGGGCACCCCCGTCTTCCAGCTCAATGCTGTGATGGAACAGAACAGAAGTGTTGGATTTCTTTGCACGTCATATTTTAACACGAAAACGCGACGTCGAAGTGCGGCTGAAAGATCGTTTGGTGCTTCGAGTTTTATTGTCATATGCATAGTAAAACTGGTGGTTCTGCTATGCAATGAAATTCTTATTCTGTTCATTCTCCCAAAAAAGAAAGAAAAACAGAAGAAAAAGAATAAGAACATAAGAAACATAAATACCAATAAATTAAGCAACAACAACAGAAGAGACATCAATACAGATAAATAATACAAATAAATAAATAAATAAATAAAGTGCCATGAGTGTGTGCGTGTGTTGCGTGCGGCGTGTGTGAGTGCTTCGTTGAGAAGCCTGATGGCCTGTGGGTAAAAGCTGTTTGCCAGCCTTGTGGTCCTGGACTTCAAACTCCTGTAGCGTCTGCCTGACGGTAGGAGTGTGAATAATGAGTGTTGTGGATGTGTGCTGTCCTTGATGAGGTTGTGTGTTCTTCGTAGGACTCTAGTTTTATAAATGTCTTGCAGTGAGGGGAGGGCTGCCCCAACAATGTTCTGTGAGGTCTTGATCACCCGCTGGAGTGCCTTCCTATCACGTGTTGTACAGTTACCGTACCAAACAGTGATGGAGGCGGTAAGGACACTTTCGATAGTGCATCTGTAGAAGCAACTCAGGATTGTGGTGGACATGCCAAATTTCCTCAGTCTTCTCAGGAAGTACAGTCTCCTTTGGGACTTCTTCAGAATTTATTGGGTGTTGTGAGACCAGGTGAGGTCCTCGCTGATGTGTGTGCCAAGGAACTTGAAGGTTTTCACCCTCTCCACCTCAGTCTCATCAATAAACAGGGGTCTATGCGGCTCCTTTTCCCTTGTTCTTGGGTCAATGATCATCTCTTTAGTCTTATCTGTATTGAGAAGGAGATTGTTATCACGACACCAAGGCAAACTGTAGAGGGTCCACAGTTGCCGCCGGGATGCTCTTTTTGATGTGGGTCATGACTATTCTTTCAAAGCACTTCATAACAATAGGAGTGAGTGCTATAGGGCGATAGTCATTCAAGCAGGTCACGTTGCTCTTCTTGGGTACGGGCACTATGGTGGTGGACTTAAAGCAGGTCGGTACAGATGCTTGTGCAAGCGACAGGTTAAATATGTCAGCAAGCACATCAGCTAGCTCTGATGAGCAAACCCGAAGTGCACGGGCCTCAGATGTTGTCTGGGCCTGCTGCTTTTCGTGGGTTTGTTTTGTTCAGAACCCTGCGCACATCAGCTGATGTCACCATGAGAGGTGAGTCCTGTGTGCTCCCCAAGTCCAGCCACCCTCTCTGCTCATCAGGAGTTTGGGTGTCAAAGCGAGCGTAGAACTCGTTCAGCTCATCTGGAAGTGTGGTTTGGCTGGACGTGGCTACGCTACTCCGCTGTCGATAGTCTGTGATGCGCTGGAGCCCCGCCCACATGCGCCGAGGGTCTGAGGTGGAATAGTAGCCCTCCAGCTTCTGTCTGTACTGCCTTTTGGCCTCTCGTATGGACCTCCTCAGGTCATATCTGGCCTTTTTGTAGTCCTCAGCGGTGCCCATGACAAATGCAGTCGAACGAGCACGTAGCTTAGCCCTTACATCACAGTTCATCCACTGTTTTTGATTGGGGTATTTTCTGTAATACTTGGTGGTGGTAACAGTCTCTATGCATGTGCTAATGTAGCCAGTAACAGCAGAAGCATATTCATCCAAATCAACAGTACAATCTTCCCTCCCCGCTGCAGTTTTAAACACATCCCAGTTTGTGCAGCCAAAGCAGTCCTGAAGTACTTGATCAGTTTCTTCATTCCACACTTTAACTGCTGTACTTACAGGGGGAGCTTGCTTGAGGAGTTGTCTGTATGTTGGATAAAAGAATATGGAGATGTGGTCGGCCTTTCCAAAGTGGGGTCTTGGAACAGCCTTCAAAGCACCTTTCATGTTGCA